>NW_024044928.1:0-177739 GCF_015852505.1 Tachyglossus aculeatus | reverse complement strand
CTTCTCTGATCTGTCACTAGTCTACTGGGGGATCTTGGACAAGCACCTGAACCTCTTTGGCCCTCAGGTTCTGCATCTGTAAAATGGGAACAATATTGCCTGCTCCTCATTCATTCAATCATCCCCTCCTCAAAAAATTCCAGTGGCTGCCAATCAACCTATGCATCAGGCAAAAACTCCTTACCCTCGGCTTCAAGGCTCTCCATCACCTCGCCCCCACCCCACCTCACCTCTCTTCTTTCCTTCTACAGCCCAGGCCGCACCCTCCACTCCTCTGCCGCTAATCTCCTCATCGTGCCTCGTTCTCGCCTGTCCCGCCATCGACCCCCGGCCCACATCATCCCCCTGCCCTGAAATGCCCTCCCTCCGCACATCTGCCAAGCTAGCTCTCTTCCTCCCTTCAAGGCCCTACTGAGAGTTCCCCTCCTCCAGGAGGCCTTCCCAGACTGTGCACCCTCCTTCTTCTCCCCCTCCTCCCCCTCCCCATCCCCTCGCCTTACCTCGTTCCCCTCCCCACAGCACCTGTATATATGTATATATGTTTGTACGTATTTATTACTCTATTCATTTATTTTATTTGTATCTGTTTATTCTATTTATTTTATTTTGTTAATATGCTTTGTTATGTTCTCTGTCTCCCCCTTCTAGACTGTGAGCCCACTGTTGGGTAGGGACAGAATCTATATGTTGCCAATTTGTACTTCCCAAGCGCTTAGTACAGTGCTCTGCACACAGTAAGTGCTCAATAAATATGATTGAATGAATGAATGAATGAATGAATCATATTTATTGAGCGTTTACTGCGTGTAAGGCACTGTACTAAGCACTTAATGGTATTTGTTAAGTGCTTACTATTTACCTGCACTGTACTAAGCGCTGGGGTAGATACCAGCAAATCAGGTTGGACATAGTTCCTGCCCCATGTGGAGCTCACAGCTTCAATCCTCATTTTATAGATGAGGAAACTGAGGCATGGAGAAGTAAAGTGACTTGCCCAAGGTCACTCAGGAGACATGTGGAGGAGTCAGGATTAGAACCCATGAGCTTCCGACTCCCAGGCCCATGCTCTATCCACTAAGCCATGCTGCTGCTCCTCCCTATCTCCTAGGATGTTCTGAGTGCAAAGTGAAATAAAATGCATGATAAGTAGTAAAAATGAGGACATTATAAAATGTCATGATTTTATTTATCCATAAAACCAGGTTTCTGTGCCCTCATTTAGGTGATTCCCCCACGTTTCTTCCTGTCGTGTTTTTAAATGACACAAAGGGAGAATCAATCAGTGGTATTTATTGAGCACTTACTAAAGAGCACTGTACTATGCACTTGAGGGAGTACAACAGATTTGGTAGACATCTTCCCAGCTCACATGAATCCCAGCATGCCTTCATTTTCCAGGCTTCTTCTCTTCACGCTTGCATCATTTTGGGAACGTGTCTACTAAATCTGTTGTACTCCTCCAAGCAAGTTTTTTTTTAATGGAATTGTTAAGCACTTACTATATGCCAGGCACCGTACTAAGATTTAGGGTAGATATAAATTAATCAGGTTGGGCACAATCCCTGTCCCACATAGGGCACACAGTCTTAATCCCCATTTTACAAATGAGATCACAGAAGCACAGAGAAGATAAGTGACTTGCCCAAGGTCACTCAGGAAACAAGAGGCAGAGTTGGTATTAGAATATATAAATACCATTGATTGACTGACTGATATACGAACCAAACCAAAGGAACTCTCGTCTTCCTGAGACCTGAACCAAGAGTTCTTTCCCATATCCAACATTCTCAGTCTCTTGGCCCACTTAGAAAATGCTTCCTACAAATTCAGATTTCATCTCTGAATTGCACTCCCGTCATTAAGACACAGAGATAAACAACAATATTTTTTCATTTCCTATGAGATCCTTTCAGGCTGATTATTTTTTAATATCCTAATTTTTCTAAACTACACACATTTTTTATAGCAAAAACTTCTATTCATTATCTTTCCTTTAAAAAATATCACCAAGTAAAAACCTGAAGATCCCCAAACCAAAGACTGAGAGGCTTGGTATTCCTCAGAGGAGTCAGCTTTGAAGTGGACTCTTTGAAGTGAGCTTTGAGTTCTTTGAGAAATGAAGACTAAAAATGGAAGATAAAATACTGGGGAGGAGGATGAGGAGAAAGAGGAGGGGGAGTGTGGCACAAGCATAGAAATAGGAAGGGGAAAGTGTTCATCTTGCAGGCAACTGTGCACATCATGGTTTCGGCATTGCCAGAATCCCACTTGGGCCAAAGTGATACCAGGCTCAAAGTTTTGTTGTTGTTGTTGTTGTTGTGTGTGTGTGTGCACATTTTAAAAAATGGTATTTGCTATGTGCTATATGCCTGACACCATACTATGCCCCAGAGTAGATACAAGTTAATTAGGTTGGACTCAGTCCCTGTCCCACATGGGACTCACAGTCTTAATCCCCATTTTTCCAGATGAGGTAACTGAGGCACAAAAATGTGAAAAGACTTGCCCAAGGTCACATAGCAGACAAGTGGTAGAGCCAGGATTAGAACAATTCTAAGTCTCTTCACAGTCCCTTCTAGACAGTGATCCCGTTGTTGGCTAGGGACCATCTGTATGTGTTGCCCACTTGTACTTCCCAAGCGCTTAGTACAGTGCCCTGCATACAGTAAGCGCTCAATAAATATGATTGAATGAATGAATGAATGAACCCAGGTCTGTCTGACTCTCAGACCCCTGCTCTACCCATGAAACCCTGCTATTTCTCTTGAAACAGTGGTTCTCTGGAAGACCTGCTTCTCTTGAAGCAGTGGTTTTACCATTGAGCCCTCTCAACAGGCTTGTACTCTTCACTAGAATAAATGTGTGGGTGCAATGCAAATGTAGGATCAGGGTGGGATCCAAATTCTCTTCATTTTCTCTTTCTTAAATACAATAATAATAATAATAATAATAATAATAATAATAATGGTATTTGTTAAGTGCTTACTATGTGCCAAGCACTGGGGTAGATGCAAGGTGATCAGGTTGTACCACGTGCGGCTCACACTCTTAATCACCATTTTACACATGAGTTAACTGAGGGACAGAGAGGTTAAGTGACTTGCCCAAAGTCACACAGCACATAAGTGGTAGAGCAGAATTAGAAACCACTTTCCCTGACTCCCAAGCTCGTGCTTTTTCCACTAAGCCATGCTACTTCTCAATATAAGTTCAAAGTCTCCAAATTGATGTGCTCTCTCACTGCTTCACCTCATTTCTGAAAAAGCTTTAAGTCCATAGTCAGTCTTAGGAAAATATCATTACCATTAACTGTAGACTGTAAGCTCCTTGTTGGCAGGGATCTTGCCTACCAACTCTGTAGTTTTATACTTCCCCAAGCACTCAATAATAATAATAGTAATAATAGCATTTATTAAGCGCTTACTATGTGCAAGGCGCTGTTCTAAGCTCTGGGGAGGCTACAAGGTGATCAGGTTGCCCCACAGTGGGCTCTCAGTCTTAATCCCCATTTTTCAGATGAGGTAACTGAGGCACAGAGAAGTTCAGTGACTTTCCCAAAGTCACACAGCTGACAACTGTCAGAGCTGGGATTTGAACCCATGACCTCTGACTCCAAAGCCCGTGCTTTTTCCACTGAGCCTCACTGCTTCTCAATACAGTGCCCTGCACACAGCACGAGTTCAATAAAAACCATAGATTGATTACCAGTTAACATTTTCTCGAGCTTTCCCAGAATTCAAAGGACCAAAAACATTAGTATTAGATTGTGAGCCCCTTGAGGGACAAGGTCTGTGTTTAATTCCCCGCAGTGTATTCTTCCTTCCTGTAGTCTAGCAGTACTCGTAATAGTATTTATTAAATGCTCACTGTGTGCAGAGTACTAAGCACTTGGGAAGAACTTAGTACTCTGCACACAGTGAGTATTTAATAAATACTATTACGAATACTGCTAGACTACAGGAAGGAAGCATCTTCTTGGCAAAAAAGCAGAGATAGAGAAACAGCGTAGCCTAGCTGATAAACACGGATGTGGGAGTCAGAGGACCTGGGTTCAAACCCAGCTCTGCCACTTGTCTACTGGGTGACTTTGGGCATGTCACTTAACTTCTCTGGGCCCCAGTTACCTCATCTGTAAAATGGGGCTTAAATCAATCAATCGTATTTATTGAGTGCTCTATGTTTGCAGACCACTGTACACTTGGGAGAGTTCCTTCCCACATGTCCCGCCTCCCTCCTATTTAGACCGTGAGCCTTGTGCAGGGCAGAGACAGTGCCCAACCTGATTATCTTTTATCTACCCTAAGGCTTAGTACAGTGCTTGTCATAAAATAAGCACTTAACAAGTACCATTATAAAGAAATGGACAAGAAAAGCCCTTTGCTGGTTATAGGGTGGGGTTGAAGCCAATGGCAGAAAACACATCTGATCCTTAAGGAAATCCCTCCGACAAGAGATACTTTGATTTATGGACCAATCCAAACGAGATTATTACATACTCATATCAATCAATCCATCAATTATATTTATGGAGTATCTACTGAGTATAGAGCACTGAAATAAGCTCTTGGATGAGTAAAATATATCAGAGTTGGTTGTGTTCCCTGCCCGCAAGGAGCTGACATGATATGCTGAATCAAATACTGTGGTACTTCTTAATTATTGAGAAAGTCCCATCAAGGGCACCAGAAAATCGACACTACAGAGAGCATTAGAGTGAAAGATATACAACAAAGTGAATGAGTTTGTTTTTCCATGCCAGCTACAATTCAACTGCATTTTAAATGACTGCTATAAAAGAATGCAAATCTATCCCCCTTTGTACACCTTCCTTACAAACCAAAATCAACCATATTCACCAGATGATATTAAAACATTTTCCATGAAGCATTTTAATAAACTTTTTTTGTTAATATACAATTAGAGATCTTGAAGTTTACTCATAAACATTATTTTTATCCTTTTGCTATTAATGTTAATTTGCACACATAAGTTCACAAAATATTTATATTGTTATATTATATGCTATGAGCCAAGCATTCTGCTGAGCACCAGAGGAGATATGAGATGATAAGGTCAGACACTGTCCCTGTCCCACAGAGGCCTTACATTCCAAGGGGATGGCGAAGAGGTATTTCTACCCCTGATTGAGATGAAGAGATTGAGGCCCAGATGTCATGTGACTTGCCTGCGATTACACAGCAGTTAGAACCCAGGATGCCGAATTCCATACTCTTTCCACTAGCCACACTGCTACACTCTAGAAGATGAAAAGGCATCTGGAAGATGCCTTAGAAGGCTGTATAAGGCCCAAATAAACACTAAGGACTTCACTGTCATGAAAAGATGCATAAATTCTGAAAATACCACTTAGCCAAAGCATTTCATTATCCTGTCCTGGGTTGCTCATTTTACTTTCTCCTTTCCCTCTGACTTAGTAGATAAAGCTCACTCAAATACTTCCATTCCTTCTCATCTGTTCTCATCTTCTCATCTGATCTTCTCATCTCATCTAGAGAAGCAACGTGGCTCAGTGGAAAGAGCATGGGCTTTGGAGTCAGAGCTCATGGGTTCAAATCCCGGCTCCACCAGTTGTCAGCTGTGTGACTTTGGGCAAGTCACTTCACTTCTCTGGGCCTCAGTGACCTCATCTGTAAAATGGGGATGAAGACTGTGAGCCCCCCATGGGACAACCTGATCACCTTGGAACCTCCGCAGTGCTTAGAACAGTGCTTGGCACATAGTAAGCACTTAATAAATGCCATTATTATTATTATTATTATTATTATTATTATTATTATTATTTGTTGAAATATTTGTTCTTTCAAGTTGCTCTTCCTTCCCATCCATCCTACCTCCTTCGCCCAGTTCTTCTGATGTGACTCTTTAATCCCCTTGTCTTCTCAACTGGCTTCCTAAATTTAGCTACCTTTTCTTCCCTCACCCATAAGAATCAATGCAACTTCTTTTAAAATGAGGGAGAGAAAAACTAAACTAGAAAATGAAAATATGCCTTTGTATACACAGTTTTTCTATGATGCGGGGATTACATAATTGTAAAGGTCTGAGCTGAGGAAAGCTCACATTGCAATAGTCCCCATGCCTGAAGCTGCCTGCAGGCAACACACACATGCATAGAACATTTCTTCAGACACTGCGTAATGACACTGAACCACGGTGGATCCTCACTGTGGGCAGGAAACACATCTACCTACTCTGTTATACTATATTCTCCCAAGCCCTCAGTACAGTGCTCTGTGTATACTAAGTGCTCAATAAACACCATGGATTGGATCCAAACAGGGCCTTACCCTTGGAAGAACATTCCCTTTCCTAATTCCTTAACAATATTCTGGTCCACATGTGTAGTGAAGGCATGCATTATGATAAAACTGAATGAATATTCTTTTTTTGGGTGGGAAAAAGCTGAGAAAGGGATTTTGGACGGGGGCTTCTCATTATCAGGAGAAGTTATAAAACCCCAATTCCGGTTATAGGATTTGTTACTGCTCTAAAAGAGGGAATTTTGAATAAAATGGTAAAATCAATAGACCTGAAAATGGGAGGTGTGGGTTCAATCTAAATGTAATGTAACTGTTAGAAGAGTGTAATAATAGCTCCTTCCTATCCAATTGGGAAAATCTTTTAATTAAAATTATATCGATTGAATTGCTGCTAAAGCTTTGGTACTCTAAAACATAATTTACACAACTGTAAGTGTGGAGGCTCTTATCACTCGGCTTCTCTACACCAGTCCCTATCCCCATCCTCTTCGATTTCTACCATCAATCTTAACTGAAACACAAGGAGGCCAAATCAAATGACAATGGTTGACATGCTCAGTCAATAAATCAATATTTATTTTGCTCTCACTTTCACATAAGCACCTGTAGTTTAGAATGCCCAGAAGGGTTTTCGTGGAATGGCAAGGAAACAGGGGCACTGCTTAAAGTATCACCTCTTCCCAAAGGACTAGGAAAGACTATGCAAGCTGCACACTATGACATTCATTTGTTCACTTGAGTACACTACAACTGTGGTATGTGTTAAACACTTACTATGTGCTAACCACTATATTAAGCACTGGTGTAGAGGCAAGATAAGCTCATTTCTGGACTGTAAGCTCCTCTCTGGACCATAAGCTCCTTGTGATCAGGTAACGTGCCTACCAATTCTGTTCTGTTTTACTTTCCCAAGGGCTTAATAAAATGCTCTCCACACAGTAAGTGCTCAATAAATATGGATGATTGTCTGAAGGTGAGGCACAATCCCTGTCCCACATGGTGTTCACAATCTATGTAAGAAAAATAATTGAATCTCCATTTTGCAGAAGAGGGAACTGTGGCAGAGAAGTTATGTGACTTGTCCTAAGTCATACATCAGTCCAAAGGTGGAATGGGGATTCTAACCCAGGTCCTCTGACTTCCAGGCCTTCCCACGTTCCACTAGGCCATGCATCTTCTCATCCTAAACTCTAGAAACTAGTATTAAGGATGTACAGTATCTAAACAGGCTTAATCTAAACAAGTTTTTTGAAGGTTACATTTGGATTCTTTCAGTTTTCAATTGCTCCCTAATTAGAATTTTTGAAAGTATGGGTGGAGGGAAGGGGGAGGGAGGGAGAAAAGAGAGGAGAAAAGCAGGTTTTGATTAAACGAGTCAACGAACACAGCACAGGACAACTTGAAGACAGGTTTTGGCTTCCCATTTTGAACAAAGCAATATTCAACTTTCCTTCATTCACTGCTGCATTTGAATTCTGTAAGTTTCTAGAACATAGAATAAAGCTCCTCTCCATCCACAAAAATAAGAATAGGTCACTGTCTATAGTTACAGGAGTAATATCAAGAATAAGTATTTGTTGTGATCACGTATTACCAAAACAATCAAAATAGTTGTGCTCATTTAAGATTTTTTTTGTGAATAGAGGAGGCTGACAATGCACTGATAATATGTTTTCACCAGAATAGAGAATCCAAATCACAAATGACAAGACGTTGGAGGATATTTATACATTTAAAATTTTTTTTAGCTACTTCACACTTTACTAAAATCTGTTGACAATGACATTTGGCCAAAAGAAGGTATTTACTTTCGAGGGCCACACTGCATTCAATTCTATTATCTTTCAACTTGAACAGAAATTTACCAAAAAATCGTATTAACCTTCATATTGAGCCCATTAGGATATTTGGCCCAGAAAATAATATATCTTTTTAACACAAGAGGATGTGAAGATGAAAGTACATCCTATAGAACAGCAGCCCAGATTAGGTTATTTTCGATTCATAGGCTCACCTCCAAACTGTTGTATTTGGGACATCATCAACACCGTAAGCAAATAAACATTTTATGTTTCCTTCCCCTCTTTGTTGTTTAAAAGTTCATTGTATCTCTCCCAATTCAGTTGAGGGAGAAATTGCTCTCTGAGGTTCATTCATTCTTTCATTCATTCATTCTTTCATTCATTCATTCAATCATTCATTCAATCATATTTATTGAGTGCTTACTGTGTGCCCTTACTGTACTAAGCGCTTGGGAAGTACGAGCGGCAACATATAGAGGTGACCCCTACCCAACAATGGGCTCACAGTCTAGAAGGGGGAGACAGACAACAAAACAATGCATGTAGACAGGTGTCAAAATCATCAGAACAAATAAAATTAAAGCTATATGCACATCATAGAATAATGCTGATGAATAAATAGAATAGTAAAAATATACAAATAAAATAAATAATGTAATAAATCTATACAAGTGCTGTGGGGAGGGGAAGGAGGAAGGGCAGAGGGGGGGATGTGGGGAGAGTAAAAACGGGGCTTAGTCTGGGAAGGCCTCCTGGAGGAGGTGAACTTTCAGTAGGGCTTTGAAGGGAGGAAGAAAACTAGCTTGATGGATGCGTGGAGGGAGGGCATTCCAGGCCAGGGGAAGGAGGTGGGCTGGGGGTTGATGGCGGGACAGGCAAGAATGAGGCACAGTGAGGAGGTTAGTGGCAGAGGAGCGGTGGGTGTGGGCTGGGCTGTAGAAGGAGAGAAGGGAGGTGAGGTAGGAGGGGGCAAGGTGATGGAGAGCCTTGAAGCCGAGAGTGAGGAACTTTTGCTTGATTCGCAGGTTGACAGGCAGCCACTGGAGATTTTTGAGGAGGGGAGTAACATGCCCAAAACGTTTCTGTACCAAGATAATCTGGGCAGCATAGTGAAGCATAGACTGAAGTGGGGAGAGACAGGAGGATGGGAGATCAGAGAGAAGGCTGATGCAGTAATTCAGTTGGAATCCAGTCGGGATAGGATGAGAGATTGAACCAGCAAGGTAGCAGTTTGGATGGAGAGGAAAGGGTGGATTTCGGCGATGTTGTGGAGGTGAGACCGGTTCACCAAGGGAGTGAGTGTAGATAGAGAACAGAAGGGGACAAAGAACTGACCCTTGAGGAACCCCTACAGTATGGGGATGGGAGGGGGAGGAGGAGCCCCCAAAGGAGACTGAGAATGAACAGCCGGAGAGATAAGAGGAGGCGAGGAAAGAGTCTGTGAATCCAAGTTTGGATAGCATGTTGAGTAGAAGGGGGTGATCCACAGTGTCGAAGGCCGCTGAGAAGTCGAGGAGGATTAGGATAGAGTTAGAGCCATTAGTTTTGGCAAGAAGGAGCCCAGTGGTGACCTTTGCGAGGGCAGTTTCGGTGGAGTGTAGGGGACGGTAGCCAGATTGGAGGGGGTCAAGGAGAAAGTTGGAGTTGAGGAATTCGAGGCAGCGAGTGCAGACAACTCGTTCTAGGAGTTTGGAAAGGAAAGGTAGGAGGGAGATAGGGCGATAACTAGAAGAGGAGGTTGGGTCAAGAGAGAAGTTTTATTAGGATGGGGAAGACGTGGGCATGCTTGAAGGCAGAGGAGAAGGAAGCAGTGGAGAGTAAACGGTTGAAGATGGAAGTTAACAAGGGGAGGAGGGAAGGGGAGAGAGATTTGATAAGATGAGAGGGAACGGGGTCTGAAGCACAGCTGGATGGAGTAGCACTTGAGAGGAGGGAGGAAATCTCATCTGAGGATACTTCTGGGAAGGATGGGAGAATAGTGGAGAGGGCGGAGAGCGGGGGTGATGGACCAGGGGGATGGATGACTTTGGGGAGTTCAGACCTGATGGAGTTAATTCGGCTAAGGAGTTGGCTTGTTTTCTTTTCGTCATCGCTAGTATGTCATAACTGCACATTTTCAGTGTACTGGCCCTACCAAAAGCCAATTTCTGCTCTAGTCATGATCTATGAAGACAACACTTCGACTCATGCAAAAAATGCCCAAGACACGAAAGTGAAAACTCAGACAGAAAATATAGTAAAGGCTGTAAAATGTTAGCACCTCGTGGGCAGGGACTGCATTTACCAACTTTAATATATTGTATCCTCCCAAGTACTTAGTACAGTGCTTTGCACATAGTAAGTGCTCATCCAATACCATTGATGGTTTGATCAACCGTGTTCACTTAAAAATGCAGCACTTTGAAGGTCAGTGCACGGGAAATACTGTGCCTAATCGAGTAGGAGGAACTGTCAGTCAACTGTGTGGATTGAGCATCCACCATGAATAGAGGACTGAACAAATGCTGGGGAAGAGCTACCAAAACAATGAGGGTTGTATTTAAAAAAAAATGGCATTTGCTAAGCCCTTACTATATGTCAAGCACTGTTCTAAGCTCTGGTGTAGATATAAGTTAATGAGGTTGGACAGGTTCCCTGTGACACATGGGGCTCACAGTCAAAGCAAGAGGAAGAACTCCCCATTTTGCAGATGAGGAAATTGAAGGTCAGAGACGTTAACTGATTTGCCCCAGGTCACACATCAGACTACTGGCAGTGGAAGGATTAGAGGCCAGGTCCTTTGACTCCTCACTCCATTTTCTTCTCACTTAGTCCACACTGCTTCTGACCCTTTCTAGTTCTACATCCTTGAGAGCAGGGATCATCCCTAGCAGAGAAGCAGCATTGCCTAATGGATAGCGCATGGCCCTGGAAGTCAGAAGGACGTGGGTTTTAATCCCAGCTCTGCCACCTGTCTGCTGTGTGAACTTGGGCAAGTCACCTCACTTCTCTGGGCCTCAATTACTAAAATGGGGATTAAGGCTGTGAGCTCTCTATGAGACCAGGACTGTGCCCAACCCGATTATTTTGGACTTACCCCAGTCTTTAGTACAGTGACTGGCACATAATAAGTATTTAACAAGAACCATTATTATTATTATTATTACTATTCTCTGGGTCTCACTTACCTCATCTGTAAAAAGGGAAGAAGACTCTGAGCAACATGTGGGACATGAACTGTGTCCAGTCTGATTAGCTTGTATCTACGTCAGCACTTAGTACAGTGCCTAGAACCTAGTAAGAGCTTAAGTCAGTCATTCGATCATATTTATTGAGTGCTTACTATGTGCAAAGCACTGTACTAAGCGCTGGGGTGGTACAATATAACAGACACATTCCCTGCCCACAATGAGTTTATAGTCTGTTGTGCTGGGGGAGAGACATACATTAATATAAATTGCAGATATGTATATAAATTCTGTAGGGCTGGGTGTGTGGTTGAATAAAGGGAGCAAGTCAGGGTGACAGAGAAGAGAGTGGGAGGAGAGGAAAGGAGGCCTTAGTCAGGGAAGGCCTCTAGGAGGAGGTGTCTTCAATAAGGTTTGGAAGAGGGAAAGAGTTAACTGTCAGATATGAGGAGGGAGGGCATTCCAGGACAGAGGCAGGACATGGGCAAGAGGTCAGAAGCGAGATAATTGAGATCAAGATACAGTGAGAAGGTTAGCATTAGAGGAGCAAAGTGTGCAGGCTACGTTGTAGTAGGAGAGCAGTGAGTTAAGGTAGGAGAGGGCAAGGTGCTTGAGGGCTGCAAAGTCAATGGCGAGGAATTACTGTTTGATACGGAGGTAGATGGGCAACCACTGGAGTTTCTTGAGGAGTGAGGAAACATGGACTAACGTTTTTATAGAAAAATGATCCAGGCAGCAGACTGAAGTATAGTCTGCTGTGGGTAGATACAGAGGGTAAGAGGTCAACAAGGATGGTGATACAATAATCAAGGCAGGATAGGATAAGTGATCGGATTAACGTGGGATCAGTTTGGATGGAGAGGAAAGGGTGGATTTTAACAATGTTGTGGAGGTCGAACTGATAGAATTTAGTGATGGACTGATTATGTGGGCTGACTGAGAGCAAGGAATCAAAGGTAACGCCAAGGTTACAGGCTTATCCATTCAATCATTCGATAGTATTTATTGAGCACTCAGTGTTAATTAATTCATTCAATCGTATTTATTGAGCACTTACTGTGTGCAGAGCACTATACTAAACTCTTGGGAAGTACAAGTTGGCAAAATATAGAGATGATCCCTACCCAACTGCGGGCTCACAGTCTAGTGAGCCCTTGAACGAGTTGTCTACATGCGCTGCCTAGAATTCCTCAACAACAACTCTCTCCTCGACCCCCTCCAGTCTGGCTTCTGTCCCCTTCATTCCACGGAAACTGCCCTCTCAAAGGTCACCAATGACCTCCTGCTTGCCAAATCCAACGGCTCATACTCTGTCCTAATACTCCTCGACCTCTCAGCTGCCTTTGACACTGTGGACCACCCCCTTCTCCTCAACACGCTATCTGACCTTGGCTTCACAGACTCCGTCCTCTCCTGGTTCTCCTCTTATCTCTTCGGCCATTCTTTCTCAGTCTCTTTTGCAGGCTCCTCCTCCCCCTCCCATCCTCTTACTGTGGGGGTTCCCCAAGGTTCAGTGCTTGCTCCCCTTCTGTTCTCAATCTACACTCACTCCCTTGGTGACCTCATTCGCTCCCACGGCTTCAACTATCATCTCTACGCTGATGACACCCAGATCTACATCTCTGCCCCTGCTCTCTCCCCCTCCCTCCAGGCTCGCATTTCCTCCTGCCTTCAGGACATCTCCATCTGGATGTCCGCCCGCCACCTAAAGCTCAACATGTCGAAGACTGAGCTCCTTGTCTTCCCTCCCAAACCTTGTCCTCTCCCTGACTTTCCCATCTCTGTTGACGGCACTACCATCCTTCCCGTCTCACAAGCCCGCAACCTTGGTGTCATCCTCGACTCCGCTCTCTCATTCACCCCTCACATCCAAGCCATCACCAAAACCTGCCAGTCTCAGCTCCGCAACATTGCCAAAATCCGCCCTTTCCTCTCCATCCAAACCGCTACCCTGCTCGTTCAAGCTCTCCTCCTATCCCGTCTGGACTACTGCATCAGCCTTCTCTCTGATCTCCCATCCTTGTGTCTCTCTCCACTTCAATCCATACTTCATGCTGCTGCCCGGATTATCTTTGTCCAGAAACGCTCTGGACATATTACTCCCCTCCTCAAAAACCTCCAATGGCTACCAATCAATCTGCACATCAGGCAGAAACTCCTCACCCTGGGCTTCAAGGCTGTCCATCACCTCGCCCCCTCCTACCTCACCTCCCTTCTCTCCTTCTACAGCCCAGCCCACACCCTCCGCTCCTCCACTGCTAATCTCCTCACTGTACCTCATTCTCGCCTGTCCCGCCATCGACCCCCGGCCCACGTCATCCCCCGGGCCTGGAATGCCCTCCCTCTGCCCCTCCGCCAAGTTAGCTCTCTTCCTCCCTTCAAGGCCCTACTGAGAGCTCACCTCCTCCAGGAGGCCTTCCCAGACTGAGCCCCTTCCTTCCTTTCCCCCTCGTCCCCCTCTCCATCCCCCCATCTTACCTCCTTCCCTTCCCCACAGCATCTGTATATATGTATATATGGTTGCACATCTTTATTACTCTATTTATTTATTTATTTATTTATTTTACTTGTACATTTCTATCCTATTTATTATATTTTGTTGGTATGTTTGGTTTTGTTCTCTGTCTCCCCCTTTTAGACTGTGAGCCCACTGTTGGGTAGGGACTGTGTCTATGTGTTGCCAATTTGTACTTCCCAAGCGCTTAGTACAGTGCTCTGCACATAGTAAGTGCTCAATAAATACGATTGATTGATTGATTGATCGATAGTGTGTGCAAAGCACTGTGTGCAAAGCAACTCAAAACCCTTGGGAGAGTACAATATAACAACAAACAGACACATTACTGCCCACAATGAGCTCACAGTCTAAAGGGGGAGACAGACATTATTATAAATAGATAAACAGTTAAATAAATTGCAGGTACATACATATGTGCTCCAATCCAGTGCCTAAGCCTTCCTCTGGCTGGGACTCCCTTCCCTTAAGAGACCAGGCTGGAGGGAGAGAGAGGGAAAGAGGGAGAGAAGTCAGGGGTGGAGAGAGAAGGAGGCAGGGCATCTGAAATCACTTAAATTAGGCCCCATTGTGGACTTCGGGAGAAGAGGATTTGATGAATTAGGTCTCCTCGTTTGTTTTACAAACAATCTGAGGGTTGCTGGTGGATTTTATATGAATTGGGGTCATGGGTTTAACTGGCAGTTAGCTGGGCATGGGTTTGACAGCTGCTGTACCCCACCATAGGCAGGGGGGTACTTTTTGAATTCACTGGGGACGTTAGAAGCAATGGGGCCTTGTGGATAGAGAACATGGGTTCTAACTCCAGCTCCACCACTCGTCTGCTACTTGACCCTGGGCAAATCCTTTAACTTCTCTTTGTCTCAGGTACCTCACATGCCCTACATGGGACAGGGACTGTGTCCAACCTGATTATCTTCTACCTGCCTCAGTGCCTAGTTCAGTGCTTGGAACATAGTAAGCGCTTAAATTCCACAATTATTATTATGTCTGTTACTGTACTCTGGGAGAAACTTTGATCAGCACACCAAAGTCCATGAGATGACAGCTTGGAAACAAGAATAATGATGATGGTATTTGTTAAAGGCTTACTATGTGTTAGGCACTGGGGTGGATACAAGCTAGTTCGATGCAGTCCCTGTCCCATGTGGGGCTCACAGACATAAATCCTCATTTTGCAGGTGCGGTAACTGAGGCCCAGGGAAAAGTAATAATAGTTATGGTATTTGTTAAATACGTTCTACATGCCAAGCACTGTTCCATGCGCTGGTTGTCCCACGTGGGGCTCACACTTTAAATCAGCGTTTTACAGATGAGGTAACCAAGGCACAAAGAAGTTAAATGACCTGCCCAAGGTCACACAATAGACAGGTGGAAGAGTCAGAATTAGAACCTAGGTCCTCTGACTCCCAAGCCCATGCTCTTGCCACTAATCCAGGTGACTTACCTAAGGTCACACAGAAGACAGATGGTAGAGTCAGAATTAGATCCCATGACCTCTGACTCCCAGGCCTGTGTTCTATCTATCTATATACCATACTGCTTTTCTAATTCTGGCCTAGGTTCAATTGCATCTAGGAGCTTCACCAAAAAGCCATCAATGCTAAGGGGGCAGGAGACAGAGGAGTTCTAGCAATTGGTTGTGAGTGGGTTTGCAACACCATCTAAAGAGGCTCCTCAGAGCCTAACCATTGCCTTTATGGACTAATCCATCCAGCCCATTCCCCATATGTAACATCTAGGTAAACAGCAATTCCTGACAATAAGGTATCATGACTCCTGTAGGACTTTACAACTTCACTTTGTAAGTGTGGAAAATCATTTACTTGATTTAGAGGTCAAAATAATTTTAAATGTCTAAAAGCCTGAAATTCTTTCCATCTCAGGTTCATTTCACAAATTAACTCTAGTGAGAACAGTACAGTGCACAATACACAGCACCTAGTAAAGTGTTCTGTACACAGTAAGTGCTCAATAAATATGATTGAATGAATGAATGAGAAACGGTTCTTAAATGTGAATATTCAAATCCCAACTGACAAATTTCCACTGACATTGCACTTTACACTCTAAAGTATTTATTTTTGATAGGGCTTGATATTTTGGATCTAGACACAGGAAGGATGGTGGTGCTGTCTACAGTGATAGGAGAGTTGGGGGAGATTAGGATTTGGGTGGGAGGATAGGATTTGGTTGGGAAGATGGGGAGTTCTGTTTTTGACATGTTAAGTTTGAGATGACAGCAGGACATCAGAGTAGAGAGGTCCTAAAGGCAGGAGGATTTGGGAGACTGCAGAGAGGGAGCGAGGTCAGAGTGGAGATGCAAATTTGGGTATCATCTGCACGGAGGTGGTAGTTGAAGCCATGGGACTGAATGAGTTCTCCGACGTTATGGGTGTAAATGGGTGGGGCCCAGAAAGGGGCCCAGAACTGAACCTTGAGGGACATCCACAGTTAGGGGGTCCGAGGTAGAGGAGGAGCCCACGAAAGAGATTGAGAATGTGTGGCCAGAGAGATAGAAGGAGTACCAGGAGAGAACAGTGTCAGTGAAGCCAAGGTTGGATAATGTTTCCAGGAGAAGGGGTTGGTTGAAGGCAGCTGAGAGGTCGAGGAGGATTAGGATGGAGTAGAGGCCGTTGAATCTGGCAGGAAGAAGATCATTGGTGACCTTTGAAAGGGCAGTATCTGTGGAGTAAAAAGGACAGAAGCCAGATTGGAGGGGGTCAAGGAGAGAATTGGGGAAGAGAAACTAGAAACAATGGATATAGATGACCTCGCTCAAGGAGTTTGGAGAGGAATAGTAGGAGGAAGACGGGGAAATAACTGGAGGAAGCCATGGGAATCAAGGGAGGGTTATTTTAGGAAAACAGAGTCAGAAGTCAAAAACAGAATGACCACGTTGTTTGGCTTTTCAAAGATTAACAGTCAAAATGACAACGTTAATATGCATTGTCAGAAACACAACTCAGTTTTTCCAAGTTAAAAAATAGTTCTGCCGAGTCCATACTGAGGTCCTGAATTTCAGCATAATTCCAGACGTGGAAAACCTGAGTTCTCAGTATTTGTTCCTATCTCATTATGGGCAAGGAACGAGTCTCCTAATTACGTTGCATTTGTACTCTCCCAAAAGCTCAATACAGCACTTTGCAAATAGCAAATATTTAATAAATATGACTGCTGATCTGCTAACACCAGCATGGCAAGCAATATTAAAATATCCATAATACAATGGATGAGCATATAGATCTCAGACACTTTATGGATATAACAATCTACTACAACACCACATATATTTTTAAGCCAAATGGAGACCTGCTGTGGTATCAAATCTGCAGCATGACCCAAACTGCTGGAGTAAAGTTGTGGTTCCTCAAGCATTAATCTGTTTCCTTGTATGAGGCAAGACTATGTGCATGTGACAGGCATATATGGCTTTTAACAGGAGACAACACCGCTTCTGCAGGAAAAATTTCAAAGCACAAAAACCTTTACATATCCTTCCAAGACCAACATATCCCATCAATTCTGTCTAAACATAATACTGATTCCCCATTTAAAACACTTCTTTGGCATACCTGATCACCTACATAATAGGGCAAATCATTAGATCAGGAGGAGGAAATCTTGACTTGCAGAAAAACACCATTCTTCATTTTCTACCTACAGTGATGACCCACGTTAACAACAATATTTTATGCAGTAGTAGTTGAAGCACGTTTTGAATATTTTGGCAGGGCAACAAGTACCCTTAATTCAAGGACACAGCTCACAATGTCCTAGATTCTTATTTCTGAAAATAAGGAACTATTTTCTTCATTAACAATTTCATTTACCAGAAGCAATTTCCTTAATATAATCCAGAAATGAGTCAGAAAGTGATCCAATCACCTACATTCAGACCTCTGTGTCTACAGGTAATACACAGGGAGCTGTCATTGTGTTAATGGAGGCAGTGAACAACACACTTTGGGGTTGTAAATGATAATCAACAGGCAATTACAGGTAGTGCAAACACCTAGACTACTTTGATCTGGACTTCTCTCAGCCCTGGTCTCAGAATCAGGCTCAAATATGCAAGTATACCATTTTGGACATTTTTGGTAGGAGGAAAAAAAAACATACACACGCACATACCTACAATTTTTTTAAGTGCATAAACAACTCAGTATAGGATTATGTCCTGGAATTATCCTACATTAATCTCTAGATCCAGAAGCATTAGAAATTATTAATTTTTTTGCCATGGAGATGTAATACGTATACTTTCCTAGAATTACAGATGTAGGATGAAAGTGATTTTTTTCAAAAAGACACCCCTGAAACCGGTAGTAATAACAACAATAATCATTATACAGTGAACAGGAAACAATGTGATGGAAAAGATTTGATTAAGGGACCAGTCCTAGCTACCAATGGAGCTAAATATTTGTACTGACAACAGAAAGGAAAAGTACTGCGAGTCCTTCTGAAAATTTTCTACAATATTTATAGTTATCAATGGCAGCAGATATTTCCTGAATAAACAGATCAACTCGAAATTGGAGGCCTGGTCCCCTCAAATCCTATTTCGTTTTTTAACTAGCCTGAAGCTGGCCCTATAACTGTCACGTGGGAAAAGACTCATCCCTCATTAATGCCTGTCAGGAAAACAGGGGCTCCCTCTAGTACACCTGTCTGCACCCTGAAACCTAGCTTTCTCTTCCTTCCCCCAAAATGAGACCTTCCTCAGCCAAATCCTGGAGGACTACAGGTAAGCAAGAATTAGAACGCAGCAAGCCAAGACTGTAAGGCACATCACACTGCAATACATTATAGGACTAATTGAGTGTTCATGGGAATACAATTCTGGAACAGGGTAACAAGAAAAGAAAGCTCAACCGCCTTTATAACGGAGACACAGGAGGAAGGGTATCCCTCCTTTGAAGACCACATTATTTGCCTCTACCACCCCCTCCAGATTCTTGTAGTCACCATCTACCTCCCCCTTCACCCCACGTCCAACATTTTTAATGATTTTGGCCCCTTTCTCACCTTCCTTCTCTCCTTTTCCATGTCCACCCTGATCCTCGGAGACTTCAACATCCACATGGATGTACCTGGTGACTTCTCTGCTGCTTGCCTTCTATCTCTCTTTGACGCTGCCAACCTCCTGCTCAACCCTACCTCGTCCACTCACCAACTTGGTCACACCCTCGACCTCATCATCCATCCGCTGCATTATCTCCACCATCACCAACTCTGAAATCCCTCCCTCTGATCATAACCTTCTCACCTGCCTCCTCACTCACACTCCTCTCCCCTGTAAATCTATATTACTCCCCCACCGAGACCTCCACTCTCTTGACCCCATCCATCTCAGCACATCACACCCCACCTCGCCTCCCTCCTCTCTACCCACTCTTGATTACCAGATTTCTGCTCTCAACTCCACCCTTTCTACTCAACTGCACTCGCTCACTCCCCTTCCCCGCTCTCATACCATTAACCCACAGCCTTGGATCACTGCCACTGTCTGCTTCCTTCACTCTTATGCTCGAGCTGCTGAAAGCTGCTGGAGAAAGTCTAAACACGAAGCCAATCTTGTTCACTTTAAATTTATCCTTTCCTGCCTTAACACTTCCCTCTCCTCTGCCAGG
The DNA here is from genome assembly GCF_015852505.1 of Tachyglossus aculeatus. Lineage (NCBI taxonomy): Eukaryota > Metazoa > Chordata > Mammalia > Monotremata > Tachyglossidae > Tachyglossus > Tachyglossus aculeatus. The sequence continues at coordinate 158,338 of NW_024044928.1, read as the reverse complement.
CAAAACTATTTTTCCTCCCTTATTGACACCCATGCCCATCATCATCATCATCATTAAATCCGTACATTTAAATTCCTCCTCAGGTCTCCTGTTCCTCCCCCTCCTCCATCCCTCACCCCCAAAGATCTGGCCTCCTACTTCATTAGTAAAATTAACTCCATCAGGTCTGAGCTACCCAAAGTCAACCATCCCCCTTCTCCATCCCCCTGCTCTCAACCTTCTTCTCTACTCTCCAATCCTTCCCAGCAGTATCTTCAGATAATATCTCCTCCCTCCCTCAAATGCTACTCCATCCACCTGTGCTTCGGACCCCATTCCCTCTCATCTTATGAAAACTCTCGTCCCTTCCCTCCTCTCCTCCTTAACTTCCATCTTCAACCACTCACTCTCCACTGCTTCCTTCTCCTCTGGCTTCAAGCATGCCCATTCATTCATTCAATCATATTTATTGAGCGCTTACTGTGTGCAGAGCACTGCACTAAGTGCTTGGGAAGTACAAGTTGGCAACATATAGAGACGGTCCCTACTCAACAGTGGGCTCACAGTCTAGTGGGCCCATGTCTCCTCCATCCTTAAAAAAACCCCTCTCTTGACCTAATTGTCCCTTCTAGTTAACGTCCCATCTCTCTCCTACCCTTCCTTTCCAAACTCCTAGAACGAGTCGTCTACACTCGCTGCCTCGAACTCCAACTCTCTCCTTGACCCCTTCCAATCTGGCTTCTGTCCCCTACACTCCATCGAAACTGCCCCCTCAAAGGTCACCAGTGTCTTCCTTTTTGTCAAATCCAATAGCTCTTACTCTATATTAACCCTCCTCGACCTCTCTGCTGCCTTCGACAATGTGGACGACTCCCTTCTCCTCAATATGCTATCCATCCTTGGTTTCACAGACTGCCCTCTCCTGGTTTTCCTCTTATCTCTACGGCCGTCCATTCTCAGTCTCCTTTTCAGGCTCCTCCTCCCCCTCCCATTAACTTGAGGATTCCTCCAGGGTCAGTTCTTGGTCCTCTTCTGTTCTCTAGCTACACTCACTCCCTTGGTGAACTCATTCGCTATCATCTGTAGGCTGATGCCACCCAAATCTACATCTCTGCCCCTGCACTCTCTCTCCCTCCCTCCAGGCTCGTATCACCTCCTGCCTTCAGGACATCCCCATCTGGATATGTGCCCGCCATCTAAAGCTTAATATGTTCAAGAATGAATGCCTTATCTTCCCTCCCAAACCGTGCCCTCTCCCTGACTTTCCCGTCACTGTAGATGGCACTACAATGCTTCCCGTCTCACAAGTCCGCAACCTTGGTGTCATCCTCGACTCTGCTTTCTCATTCACCCCACACATCCAATCCACCCCCAAAAGCTGCCGGTCTCATCTCCACAACATGGCCAAGATCCGCCCTTTCCTCTCCAACCAAACCACTACCTTGCTGGTTCAATCTCTCATCCTATCCCGACTGGAATACTGCATCAGCCTCCTCTCTGATCTCCTTTCCTCCTCTCTCTCCCCACTTCAGTCAATACTTCGCTCTGCTGCCCGGATTATTTTTGTACAGAAATCCTCTGGGTAAGTCACTTCCCTCCTCAAAAATCTCCAGTGGTTGCCTGTCAACCTACGAATCCAGCAAAAACTCCTCACTCTCAGCCTCAAGGCTCTCCATCACCTCGCCCCCTCCTACCTCACCTCCCTTCTCCCCTTCTAGAGCCCAGCCCACACCCTCTGCTCCTCTGCCGCTAACCTCCTCACTGTGCCTTGTTCTTGCCTGTCCTGCCATCTACCCCTGGCCCACGTCCTACCTCTGGCCTGGAATGCCCTCGCTCCACACATCCAACAAACTAGCTCTCTTCCTCCCTTCAAAGCCCTACTGGGAGCTCACCTCTGCCAGAAGGCCTTCCCAGACTGAGCCCCCTTTTTCCTCTCCTCCTCCCCATCCCCCCCGCCCTACCCCCTTCCCTTTCCCATGGCACTTGTATATATTTGTACAGATTAATTACTCTATTTATTGTACTTGTACATATTTACTACTTAATTTACTTTGTTAATGTTGTACATATGACTGTAATTCCATTTATTCTCACAGTTTTGACACCTGTCTACATGTTTTGTTTTGTTGTCTGTCTCCCCCTTCTAGACTGTGAGACCGTTGTTGGGTAGGGGCCGTCTCTATATGTTGCCGACTTGTACTTCCCGAGCTCTAAGTACAGTGCTCTGCACACAGTAAGTGCTCAATAAAAACGATTGAATGAATGAATATCATCTCTGGGCCTAGCCCCTTGATACTATCCCAGGCCTGCAATCCCATACTGTTTTTTAACATAACATGAAGGCTCTATCAAATCTTGAGCACTGGGAAGCCTGTACTGTCTGCTGAAGCTGTAGTGATTACTGTGCATTCACAACTTTGAGCCATGAAGGGGCCATACCTACAGCCATAGCATTTGACTGCCTTTATTTTTTTTTGTTTGTCTTGACTTTTTTTTTGCATTTCTACTTGGTTTAGGTTTTTTGCTGCATTGCTTTAGTGTTTTTATAATACTTTTATCATACTTTCAGGTTTAATCAAAGAAGTGAAAAATAGTCTACTCTAAATAGAGTATTGGTATAGGTAATTCAAAATAACTGACAATACAAAACAGAGGGGATTCTGTCCAGAAATATAGAATGGGGAGTTACTGCTTCTGATTTGTGAGGTTGCACAAATGAAGAGAATATACATGTTGTAGTTGATAATTTAAAAACCTGTGACATCCAATCCATCTTGAATAATTTAATATTCACTAGTTACTGTGTCCTTTATTAATATTGTTTGGTTATAAAGTTACTTTCTGATGTTTTAATGATATAATGGTTTAGCATTTCCTGTTACCAGGTACTGTACTAAGTGCTGGGGAAGATACAAGACAGTCAGGTTGGACAAAATCTAAGTTTCATTTCCTGTCAAGGTCACTTTTGGTCCAAACAATTATTTACTTGGTCATGAGCAAAGTCTGTTTTCAGTCTCCTAAACAACTAGCTTGTAGCTTCTTTCTTACATTCAAGCTCTCTGAATCTTTGGTCTCTAGTTTTACTTTGGTTTCCTTCCCTTTAGGCCTACTTTTTAATATTTTGCTAATTGACTAATTGTCAGTGTTAGGTTCCATTATGCATAAGTTTCTTTTCGATGTTTCACATTTTTAGTAATTAGTTTTAATTTGAGAGGATGGTAAAGATCAATTAAAATCTTTTCAGCCAGGAATGCCAGGCTTCAGGGCTACCTTGTAACTTGTGGATTTTTTAAATAAATCCTTAGTAACTCCACTTCTGAGAAGCCTCAAACCAGCACGATCACCAAATATCTCCCAAGACAAAGAACATCCAATGATGATGAGTTTTCTCTGATGAGAGGCCACTGACTGGTGCAGTCCATTAACCATCACCCAGAACAGAGACCAGCTTGAGGACGCTGAATCTTTCTGCTGAGCAGCCTCATTTCAATCTACTATTTGATAACTTCACCCAAAATATGATAGACACAACCGGGTCTAATAAACTGATTTGAAAAGCAATGTGACCTAGTGGATAGCCCCAGGCCTGGGAGTCAAAGGATCTGGTTTCTAAAACCAGTTCTGTGAATTTTGTGCAGTGTGTCCTTGGGCAAGTCACTTCTGATTCTCTGTGCTTCGGTTTCCACATCTGTGAAATCGAATTTAAGTCTCTTATCCTCATGTGGAACCTGGATTCACATCGCTTATATGTGCCTCAGAGCTTATAAGGTATGGTGCCTAGCTCATAATAAACACTTAACAAATGCCATTTAAAAAATGACTGATAAAAGGAACTGAATAAACAGCTGATATCTAGGTGTTTCTATTCAAAGGGATTGATTTTTTTTTCTTTTGGAATGAGACGAGTACCTGTTTTGAGCTTTGTTGAGTGCCGAAAATTATTAGATGTCACCTCACATCCTTTGCTTCAAAAATCAGACCTGGTAATTGGATTTTAAGACATGCCAGCATCTGTTCAAGTGCAAATGAGGTTAGGGGTGTTAGTAGGGTGCTGAGGAACTTGTCTGATAGATTTCATTCATTCATTCAATCATAGTTATTGAGCACTTTCTGTGTGCAGAGCACTGTACTAAGCGCTTGGGAAGTACAAGTTTGCAACTTATATGAATAATCAACCCAATCTTCTGATCCCAGGATTTCTGAAAGGATAATTTTCTGATTCTTTTGCCATATTTTTAAAATAAATCAATAGAACATTGAGGCATTTCATTAATTTTTAAATGCTACAAAAGTTTGGCCTCATGCTCTGTAAGCCTTAAGCCCTCAATAAATGCCATTAATTGATTGATAAAATGCCCAATTTTACGGGTGTCCTGGTTTCAGCATTTCATCTCTTGCTAGCCTTCTACCTTCTAATTTTTTACAGGTGTTGCCATCTTAACGCTCAGAACTGATTTACTCTTCCATGGTCTTTCAAATCCTCAGTAAATAATAAAGATGGTAATAAGCCATGTCACAGTGAATAAGCAAAGCTACTAACTTCTTGATATCTTTACATAAAAAGTCACCTTCCAAAATCAGAGCTTCCCAGGGAAAGTATCTTTTTTACCCAGAATTCCCTTCAGGGCCCCTTTCACCTCTTGATTCTTCAGGCTGTAGATCAGGACTGTAGCATGGGAGTGAAGACTGAATAGGAGAGAGAAAGCAGCTTCTTGGTCTCTGGAGTGTAGGAGTATTTGACTCAGAAATAGGTCAAACTGGCAGCCCTAAAGAACAGCAAGACCACAGTGAGGTGGGACAAGCAGGTGGAGAAGGCGTGTGGCAGTCCTTGGCAGAGGACATCTTCAGGATGGTGATGAGGATGTGGATATAAGATATAATTATCAATCCAAAGGGGAGCATCAGGATGATAACAGTCCAAGTTACATCACACACTTCAAACGTGAAGGTGTCTGTGCACACCAGCTCTAAGAGAGGAAGGACATCACAGAAGAAATAGTCAATTAGATTAAGCCCACAGAAGGGCAATGCAAACATCATTGTAATCTGTACTGTTGCCATAGGAATTCCTGACAGCCAGGAAGCCAGGGCCTGCTGCAGGCAGAGCCTGAAGTTCATAATGAGAGAATAGCGGAGTGAGTCACAGGTGGCTGCTTGTTTGTCATAAGCCATCATTGTCAGGATTCAACATTCCGGGCCCTGAAAAAGAAGGAGAAATACATCTGGGCTGCACTGCCACCAAAGGAAATACTTTGATTCTTGGAGAGGAAATTTGCGAGTATTTTGGGGATGATAGTAGTGCCACCTATATCCATTAGGGACAGACTCCTGAGGAAAAAGTACATGGGTATTTGAAGGGCAGAACCAACCGAGGAGACCAGCACTAAGAGGGAGTTCCCTAATCAAGACTATTAAGTATATCACAAGGAAAATAATAAACAGGTAGACCTGAAATTCATGGAGATTTGAGAAACCCAAAAGAATGAATTCAGTCACTTGTGACTGATTGCCTTCCTTCATTCGTGTTGTTTGTTGTTGTTTTTTTAACAGTGTAAGTAAAGGAATATCTGGGCCCGAAATGCGTCTTCTCTTTCAGGAAAAAAATCAGTAGCATTGTTTTCAGAGTCCAGGTATTGCCTACAAGCATTTGTCTGCATGAGGTTGGGTAGTTTGCATAGTCCTGGATCAAAGAGGTGACTGTGGAATTTATGGTGTCTCAGTTCTCTTTGGGTAGAAGCAAGTGCAGGAGAGTGGGGAAGTGGTGAAGTTAGCCAATAATACAAATTCTGCAAAGGAATGATAAGAAAGTGTTTCATTTTATCATCAGTTGTGAATAATGTTTATTGTTACTGAACCCTCACTTTTCCCACTACACTATGTCCTATTAACTTTATAGTACAGGACAAAGCCTTCTATGGGATTGAATAATCACAGCTTGCCTTCAGGGAACAAAGCACCCCATTACATGAAACACACATAGAAGTCGTTTCAAATCCCCATCACACAACAACACACACAAATTCACCTATACACAAACCCACTTAAACACATGCACACAGGCTGGGTGCTCATGTACCTAACAATTGACAGGGTGAAAGTTTCACAAGAAAAACAAACAAAACAAAACATTGTGCTTCTTAGCAACATAGAAGATCCCCAAATTGGTTCCCTGTTCTCTGGACCCTCCTTTTCCCCCAGTCTTCCTCTGACCACACAATAGACTATAAAATAGATTTACGGACCATAAAATAGGTTTGAGAGTAATATTTCCACATATCTACCCATTTGTCTTCATTCCTTTGCCCCAGAACGAGCTCTTATCACCCAGTGACTACATCATTTCAATAACTTTATTCTTGGTTCCCTATTGTTTCTCTGTCCTTAATCCAATGATACATTACAAAGAGCAGCAAGACATTTGTCTTCAACACATTGAATGGTGGCACTCTATTTCTTAGACATCTGCAGAGACACTTATTACCATTAATATCAAATGAAATCTTTTACATGTGGACTTCACAGCTCTCTGCCAACTGTCTTCCTTCTAAGTCATTCCCTCCACTCAACTCAAGTTGAGTTGTCCCAGTTCATTGTCCCAGTGCTTTCCACTTTATTTGTCCATGAGCAACATTGTTCCTCAACCAGAGTTCTGTCAATTCTTCGAGCTCTACATATTCCAACCCCTCTATAAGCTCTTCCCACAATACCCCTTCCCATACTGTTCACTCAACTACCTTCATATTTGGTTGTATTCTTCTTGTGCAATTGTTAGTTTAATATGCTATTTTGAACACCTGGCTCACCTTACCTAACGTTATAAGATGTTAATACTTTTGTTCTGTACCTATCTTCCTCACTAGTTTGAAAGTGCCTAGAATTCAAGAGCCACATTTTATCCTTCTCTTATAGTGCCTACCACAGTGCATTGCTCAAAGATGGTATTCTCTAAGCACTGCTACTAATCAATCATATTGCACTAAGCACTTGGAAGAGTACAATATAACAGATTTGATAGGCATATCAGCTGCTCACCAGGTGCTTACAGTCTAGAGGAGCTTACTAGTATTGTCCCATCCATCCTCCCAACAGCACGGTAAGATTCAAAACAGCCTAAGTAGAAGCATATTCTTCTTTTAAATGGGAGAGAGGAAAAAGGGGAAGTGTGAGATCTAGGATTAGAAGCCAAATATGCCATTTTCCTTGATGGTTGTCCCTTCTGCACTCTGTACTAACACATGGTGAAGGCTTTATTGATAAATTTACCTGCGTCTTGAAGGAGAATTGTTCTTCCCTGGTTGATTAGATAGGCTCATGTTCTGGATGATAAGGCCTCTTTGAAGTATTAGGGTGACCCCTGAGAGATGGTCCCCAGGCCATAGGAAGCAATGGGATAAGGTGAACATCTCCTTTAGGATAAGACATGCCCATGTTGTGCTTGTATTTTTTACACTTAAAAGGTATTTTGAAATCATTGAATTCTTAATTTTGTACATTGGGGATAAAGTGTAAAATGTGTTTGCCTGAACTTTTTGGGATTTTGATTTTTCAAAAGCCTTGCCTCTGATGTTTGCTTATATAAAAAAGAAAACTTCCTCTAAATGTTTGCCTGAATTTAAGCCAGGTAGATAACTGTTGGAATTCTCTACTGCATTCACATTAGAAATACCATATAGATTATAAATCTGAATCCTTGATGGCATTTTTAAAAATGTTATATTCATTTCTATCTTCAAATATTTGGTAACTGGGTTAAAAAAGCTTGCTGAGAATTTGTTTGGGATGGAGGAAGATTTATTTCTGATTATTATATTTAAAATAAGCTGTTTTCTCAGTACTGAATTTTACTATAGTTGATTAAGGACAGACTGACTTTCCTGTAGATTTTAAGAACCTTGTGGGAAGGGACTGTGTCTCCCAATTCCGCTGAATTGTACTTTTCTAAATGTTTAGTACAGTGCTCTGCACACAATACTTGCTAAACAAAAACCAGTGGTTGTTTTTTGGTATTCAAATTTTTACAGAAAAAAACATATAAAGAAATCAACTGTAATACTCAGATTACAATGGCTGCAGAGTGAGCTCTGTAGCTAAACATTTATCATCACAAAAGTTTCAGTGTGTCCTCCTAGCGGATAATGTTGGTTCTATAGGCATGAGAAATTATTTCTATCAAGAAACAAAAGATAAACAATGCCCCAAATCAGCCCTGAAATAGGTGGGGGGGTTTCACCTGAACTAAAGAAAACTCTCCCTTCTAGGCCAGTGATAGTAATTTGTAACTTATTCTGTTTTGGGGTCTCACAAATCCCTCCCATCAGATTGAATTCTGAGAGATGAAGATGTTAGTGTATCTAAATATGGAATACTGTGATAATGATTACATTAACTTGTTATAATCCTTAATGCTAATGTCATGCAATGGTGTCTATCAAAATTGAACAAAGACGGATCAGCTTCTCCCACAATACTTTCAGGTTTTATTAAAGACTTAAAGATTGGTCTACTTTAGATTGAGTAGTGGCACAGGTAGTTCAAAATAATTGACAATACGAAACTGAGGAGAGGCAGCCCAACAATGGAGAATGGGGAGTTACTGATTCAAATTTCTGAGGTTGCAACATGGGATTAAAGTTGAAGAGAACATACATGTTGCTGTTGATTTGAAAACCTGCTACACTCAATATACCTTGAATAATTGAACATTCACTAGATATTTTGTCCCCTACTAAAATTATTTGGTTATAAAGGTACTTTCTGATTATTTTCATGGTATCAGTTAAGCACTTCCTGTATGCAAAGTACTAAGTGCTGGAGAAAATATAAGATTCATTCTTTCATTCAGTTGTATTTATTGAGCACTTACTGTGTAAAGAGCACTGTACTAAGCGCTTGGGAAGGACAAGTTGGCAACATATAGAGATGGTCCCTACCCAACAATGGGCTCACAGTCTAGAAGGGGGAGACAGACAACAAAACAAAACATGTGGACAGGTGTCAAGTCGTCAGTATAAATAGAATTAAAGCTAAATGCACATCGTTAACAAAATAAATAGAATAATAAATATGTACAAGTAAAATAGAGTAATAAATCTGTACAAACATATATACAGGTGCTTTGGGGAGGGGAATGATGTAGGGCATGGTGGGGTATGGGGAGGAGGAAAGGAAAAAAGGGGGCTCAGTCTGTCAGGTTCAACACAGTCCAAGATTGATTTGCTATCAATGTCACTCATTTTCCAAACAATTTTTTACCTGGTTACCAGCATATCTGTTTTCACTCTCCAGAAAAAGTAGCTTGTTGCTTCCTTCTTAAATTTATAATCTCTTTGAATATTTGGTCTCTAGTCTCACTTTGGTACCCTTCCCTTTAGGCCTACTTTTCAATATTTTGCTAAATGACCCATTGTCATTGTTAGGTTCCATTATACATAAGTTGCTTTTGGATGTTTCACTTTTTTAGTTACTAGTTTTAATTTAACTGTATGTTAAATATCAATTAAAATTTTTTTGGCCTGGAATACCAGGTTTCAGAGCTCCCTTGTAACTCATGGATTCTCTTAGTAAATCCTTAGTAACTCCTCCTTAGAGAAATCTCAAAACAGCATTGATCACCTAACATCTCCCAGGACAGAGACCAACGCAATGATGATGTGATCTGTCCACTGCCAGGCAACAAACCAGTGTGGACCATTGAACATCACCTGGGACTGATATCTGCCTGAGGACACTGAGATTTTTCTGCCAGGAGACAACAAACCAGTGTGGACCATTGACCATTGTTTGGGACAGAGAACTGGCCGAGGATACTTAGATCCCTTTGCCCAGTGGCCATAGCCCAGGAAAGAGACCTGTCTGAGGACACTGAGATCTCTCTGCCAAGCAGCCACATTTCAATTTGCTATTTGATAACCCCACTCAAAACATGATAGGAACAACCTGGTCTGATAAACTGAATTGAGAAACATTGTGACCTAGTGGATAGCCCATGAGCCTGGGAGTCAGACGGATCTGTGTTCTATTCCCAACTCTGCCAATTGTCTGCAGTGTGACCCTGGACAAGCAACTTCACTTCTCTGTGCCTCATGGACTGTGTGCAACTTGATCAGCCTGTATATACTCCAGTACCAGGTACAGTGCCCAGCTCATAGTGAACACTAAACAAATGCTATTTTTAAAATTATGGTAAAAGGAACTGAATGAACACTTGATTTCTAGGTGGTACTATTCAAAGGATGGATTTTTTTTCTTTTGGAAAGAGACAAGTACATGTTTTAGGTTATTTTGAGAACTGAAAATTATTAGATGGCACTTCACTTACGGTTTTGCTTTAGAAATTAGGCCCAACAACTGGAATTTAAGACATGTCAGCATCTGTTTAAATGCAAATGAGGGACTATTCCCCAAAAATCACGAAGTGGCATGGGTAAGAGAAGCAGATCAAGAGCATAAGAACTTATCTGACGGATGAATAATCAACCTAAACTTCAACTCACAGGAACTCTTGCAGCATACTTTTCTGATTCTTTATCCATACTTTTTAAATAAATCCTACATCATTAGTACATATCATTAATTCTTTAATGGTAAAACCTTTGGCCCAATGCTCTGCACACCTGAAACCCTTAATAAATACCATTACTTGACTGAGAAAATGCCCAATTTTAAGGGTTTCCAAGTCTCAGTGACTCATCTCTTACTAGCCTTTCACCTTCTAAGTTTGAACTGGTGTTGGCCATTTTAATTCTGAGAACAAGTCTTTCTGAGAACCCCTAATATTCCTTGTACACAGTGAGCTCTCAGCAAATAATAAAGATGGGATTGTACCTAGTAATGCTGCCTAAACAAAGCCATTGATTTCTTGATACCTCAACGAAAAGTAACCTTCCCAAGTCAGAGCCTACCAGATCCTGGGAAACTATTTTTTAACCTAGAATTCTCTTCAGGGCACCTTTCACCCCTTGATTCCTCATACTCTAGATCAGGGGATATAGCACGGGAGTGAAGACTGAATAGAAATGAGAAAGCAGGTTCTTGCTCTCAGGAGAGAAGGAGGATTTGACTTGGAAATAGGTCAAGCCCTCAGCTCCAAGGAACAATGAGATCATAATGAGGTGGAATGAGCAGGTGGAAAAGGCATTGTGATGGCCCTCAGGGAAGGACAACTTCAGGATGGTGAAGAGGATGTGGATGTAAGACGCACTAATCACTCCAAAGGCGAGCATCAGGACAATCAGTCGCAGTTGCACTGTACACCTCAATTGTGAATGTGTCTGTGCACACCAACTCTTAGAGAGGAGGGTCATCACAGAAGAAATGGTTAATTACATTAGGCCCACAGAAGGGCAATGTAAACATCATTGTAATATGTACTGTTGTCTTGGGAATCTCTGATAGCCAGAATGCCAGAGCTACCTGCAGACACAGTCTCTTGGTTCATAATGAGGGAATAGTGGAGCAGTCCCAGATGGTGGCCTGTCTGTCATAAGCCATCGTTGTTAGAATCCAAATCTCTGAGGGCCCCCCAAAAAAGGCAAAGTACATTTGGGCTGCACAGCCACCAAAGGAAATAGTTTTATCCTTGGAAAAGAACACTGCCCCACATTCCTTCTCCAAACAGCTAAGTGCCAAGCCTTGTGCCAAGTGCTGTGGTAGATTTAATCAGATACAATCCCTGTCCCCCAAGGGATATGCAGCCTAACACTTCCCAGTGTCTCAGTTATCCCATCTGTAAAATGGGGATTCGATTCTACTCGCTTTCACTTAGACTGTGAGTCCCTGGTGGGATTGTGGGCCACCTGATGACCTTATATCTACCCTAGTGCTTAGAACAGTGCTTGGCACCTAGTAAGTGCTTAATGAGTACCATAATGAAAACCACATTCATTCATTAATAGGGAAGAAGAAAAGTTATTTAATCCCCATTTTACAGGTGAAAAACCAAGGCAAAGACAACACTTGTCCAAGGTTACAGAGAGCAGGCCAGTGACTGGGATTAGAGCACCAGCATGCTGGGGAAACAACATTACATAGTGGATAGAGCACGGGCCTAGGAGTCAGAAGGCCATGGGTTCTTATCCCAGCTCTACCACTTGTCTGCTGTGTGACCCTGGACAGATCACTTCACTTCTCTGTGCCTCAGCTATCTCACAGGAATTGTGTCCAACTTTGTTTGCTTGTAACCATCCCAGTGGTTAATACTGTGTCTGGCACATAGTCAGCATTTAATACCATCATCATCATTAGTCTCTCTCTTTTTTATGATATTAGTTTTTAAATGGCATTTATAAGCACTGTATCAGGCACCATTATAAGTGCTGGGGCAGATGCAAGGTCATCAGCTTGGACCCAGTACATGCATTGAATCCCCATTTTATGGATGAGGGAACTGAGGCCCAGAGAAGTAAAGTGATTTGCTCAGGATCAGGAAGTAGGCAAGTGGCAAAGTCAGAATTTAAACCCAGGTCTTTCTGACTCCCAGGCCTGTGCTCTATTGTTCTATTATCCTCTCCCAAGCACTTACTAGAGGGCTCTGTGTACAGTAAGCACTCACTAAATGCCACTGATTAATGACTGATCCCAACAGGGGTGGCCATGCCACCAGAGGGTGGCAAGTCACATATGGTGGCATTTGGCTATCCATGTATCCAGCACCTGGCATTCTGAGGAGCAGAGGGAGGGGTAGAAGTAGGGTGGTCTAGTGGACAGAAGCCGGGCCTGGAAGTCAGAAGGACCTGGATTCTAATCCCGGCTCCACCGTGTATCAGCTTTGTTACATTGGACAAGTCATTTCTCACTTGAGGAAATACAAAGCTTGCAACCCCAGTGTCTTGCCAAATTAGGGTTTGAAAGTGACCCCGAGAAGATCCCCTAAATGTTTACCATGCTTTGTCCTTCCAGGAGGAAGATTTCTGATTCTGGAAATAAAAGTGATTCAAGCAACTCAGCCCTGCTGCGAGACAGGTGCTCATCTAGCTCTAGTTCCCAGGGCTTCGTTCAGTGCTTGACACATGGTAAGCACTTAAAATTGCACAATCATCATCTCGTTTATAAGACTGGGTTCCATGTTTGTGCATGTGTGAGGGCAACTAATTGTAGAAGGAATTCTTTCTTTCTGTAAGGAAAGAATCTAGTTTACAGTTTGCTGGCTCCCCTACTGCTGAGAATATGCCAAAAAGGCGTTTAACCCCTCGAAAAGCAAAGTGGCCTGGTGGAAAGAGCATGGGCTTGGAAGTTAGAGGATGTGGGTTCTAGTCCCTGCTTCACCATTTGTCTGCTGTGTGACCTTGGGCAGGATACTTAACTTCTTTGTGTTTCAATTCCCTCACCTGTAAAATGGGGCTTAAGACTCTGAGCCCCTTGTGGGACAACCTGATTACCTTGTATCTACCCCAGTGCTTAGAACAGTGTTTGGTACATAGTAAGTGCTTAACAATTACCATTATTATTATTATTATTATTATTATTATTATTATTATTTAATGGTGGTCAGTAGGGGCGAGGTGCTTATTGGAGTATCGTGAAAGTAGCAGAAACCACACCCTTAGGAAATAACTGTGGTGACTAGTGAAGCATGGCAAGATCAAAAGTGTGATCTGGAACAGCTGTGATTCAAACGTACCTGTTTTGAAAGCACAGAGCTACTGGGGGCACCAGAGTGGGAAGCATTATGGTAATAATAATAATCATAGTGGTATTTGTTGGACGTTTACTATGTGCTAAGCACTGTGCTACATTCTGGGATGCATACAAGGAAATTGGGATGGACACTGTCCCTGTCCCTTGTTGGCATATATACCTGTATATATGTATATATGTTTGTACGTATTTATTACTCTATTTATTTCTTTATTTATTTTACTTGTACATATCTATTCTATTTATTTTATTTTGTTAGTATGTTTGGTTTTGTTTCCCCCTTTTAGACTGTGAGCCCACTGTTGGGTAGGGACTGTCTCTATATGTTGCAAATTTGTACTTCCCAAGTGCTTAGTAGAGTGCTCTGCACACAGTAAGCGCTCAATAAATACGATTGATGATGATGATGATGATGGCATACAGCCTTAATCCCCATTTTACAGATAGAGTAACAGAGGCCCAGAGAAATGAAGTGACTTGCCCAGGGTCACACAGCAGACAGACGGAGGGACTGGGATTGAAACCCAGGTCTTTCTGACTCTCATTCCTGTGCTCTACCCTCTAGGCCACACTCCTTCCTCTAAAGAGTTAAAAAAGAAAAAGTCAACAAACTGGCAGTCAGGAGACATAGGTTCTAATTCCACATTCATTCATTCATAGAAGGGAGAGACAGACAACAAAACAGAACAGGTAGACAGGTGGTCCAACCAACTGATTTTCCCAAGGTCACAACAGCAGGCAAGGGGTGATGTCCCCCTTCTAGACTGGGAGCCCATTACTGGGGAGGGACCGTCTCTATATGTTGCTGACTGGTACTTCCCAAGCGCTTAGTACAGTGCTTTGCACTCAGTAAGCGTTCAATAAATACGAATGAATGAATGAATCAATGGTGTGCATTTTAGGGATGACGACAGTGGTGTAACCAATATCCATAAGGGACAGACTCCTGAGGAAAAAGTACATGGGGGTTTGAATGGCAGGGTCCACCATGGAGACCAGCATTAAGAGGGAGTTTCCTATCAAGGCTATTAGGTATATCACAAGGAAAATCATAAACAGAATGACCTGAGATTCAGGGAAATTGGAGAAATCCAAAAGAATGAATTCAGTTACAAGTGACTGATTTCCTTCCCTCATTCACATGTCTTTTTTTTATGGCAATCCATGTAAGTACAGAAATATCTGGGCCCAAAACGTGCTTTCTCTGTTCAGGAAAAAAAATCAGTAGCAATTCTTTCAGAGTCCAAGTCTTCCCTCCAAACAATTCTCAGCATGAACCTGAGTAATTCGGTCCTTGATCAAGGTGGCGATTTTGGAATATATGGTGTCTAGGTTCTCTTTGGCTAGAAACAAGTTCAGGAAACTGGGGAAGTGGTGAAGTTGGCCAATAATAAAAACTCTGCAAAGGAATGATCAGAAAGTGTTTCATTTTATCAATACTTGCTACTAATGTTAATCATTATTGAATCCACATTTTCCCCACCACACTAACAAAATAATGATGGCATTTGTTAAGCGTTTACAATCTACAAAGCACTGTTCTAAGCGCTGGGGAGGGCCCAAGGTGATCAGGTTGTCCCACGTGTGGCTCACCGTCTTAATCTCCCTTTTATAGATGAGGTAACTGAGGCCTAGAGAAGTGAAGTGACTTGCCCAAAGTCACCCAGCTGACAAGTGGTGGAGCTGGAATTAGAACCTCTGACTCCCAAGCCCGGGCTTTTTCCACTGATCCAAGCACTGCATCCTATCACTTTCATTAAAGAAATCATTAACTTTAATTTAATTAATCACTACTAGTTTGTAGGAAACAAAGCACACATAACTACGTGCATAACTCCCACATAGAAATCTCCTCAACTCCCTACCTCACCACAGAACACACACACACACACACACACACACACACACACACACACATCCATCTACATTACACACATAAACTCACCTATATTCAAACACATACACACACACATATAGGCTGGGTGCTCATGTCCCTACCAATGACAGAGTTAAGGTGTTTCACCCCCGCCACCAAAGAAATGTGCTTCCTAGCAACATGGAAAATCCCCATATTCGTTCACTTTTTCATAGCCCCCTTCTTCCCCAGCCTTCCTGACACCACACTGTTGCAAATCCAGCCCCTCTTCCTTATCCCTTATTGAAGGCACATCTCCTCCAAGGAGCTTTCCCCGACTAAGTCCTCCACTCCTCTTCTCCCATTCCTTTCTGCTTCACCGCTTCATTCATCCACCCTCGCATCTACCCATATTATATATATATATATCTGCCATTTATTTATTTCGTTATGTATATTAATGTCTATCTCCCCCTCTAGACTGTGAGCTCTTTGTCGGCAGGGAATGCATCTGTTTGTTGTTGAATTGTACTCTCTCAGGTGCTTAGTAATAATAATAATAATAGTAGTAATAATGGCATTTATTAAGCACTTACTATATGCAAAACACTGTTCTAAGCACTGGGGAGGTTACAAGGTGATCAGGTTGTCCCACGGGGGGCTCACAGTCTTAATTCCCATTTTACAGTGAGGTAATTGAGGCCCAAAGAAGTTGTAATGCCCGAAGTCACATGGCTGACAATTTGCAGGGTCAGAATTTGAACCGGTGACCTCTGACTCCAAATCCCGTGCTCTTTTCACTGAGCCACGCTGCTTCTCTGTTCTTTCCATACAGTAAGCACTCAGTAAATATGATTGGACTTAATTGAATTGAAATGAATTGAATTGAATTATCACCTTTTCTCTCTCATGTTCCATCCTTAGGAAAGTAGTGCTATGATTTTAGCTCTTTGAAACGGGTTCCAAATGGAAAAAACTATTAGTCTTCCCCTTCTCAAAAACTTGGAAACCCTTCTATACACTTCCTTCTTCTTGTGGAAGTGACAAGAAGGACAGATACTGTTGAAATGATCACAGGGGTGGGAGAAGAGAAATAGTTTGAGAATCAAGAAACCAAGAAAGCATCTAAACTCCCTAGAGTCTCCCTCTTCCCTTAATAAAGGTTTAGTGTTGTCTCTGATGTTTCATTTCGTTTTTCATTGTAGGATTTCATTTTGGAATACCTTTAGAAAAACGAAAGGGAAGAAAATCCAAGCCCAAATCTACCTTGAGAATCCATTCCGTGATAACTCTGTAGTATGTGACAACCAGTTCTGTTTTCTAGGAGCAGTTTACCAGTTTTTAGGTATTTGAAATAATAGACCAATTTCCACAAGTCCCTATGGTCAGTGAGTGGCACCTACCTAAACTAAAAGATCTGGGTAGTTTTATCTGAACCCCCAAATTGGAAGAGTTCCCAAAAGTATCAGAAAAGTTTCTGTTCACTTAGAGTGAGGAATAGTTCATTTTACTGAGCATAAAAAACTTTTGGGAAGAATATTTCCTTACATCTACCCCTTTCTCGTCATTCCTTTGCCCCAGAAAGAGCCCTTGTTAGCCTGTAATTAGATCATTTTAACAACTTTATTCTTAGTTCTCTATCCATTCCCATCCAATCCAATCACATATTACACAAAACAGCAAGAAACCTCTCTTCAACATACTGAATGATGGTACTCCATTCCTTAGAAGTCTGCAGGGACATTTGCTAACATTACTATCAAATGAAGTCTTTAGAGTAATAATAATAATGACAATGTTATTTGTTACTTGCTTACTATGTGCCAGGCACTGAACTAAGTCCTGGGGTGGATACAGTAAATAAGGTTGGACACAGTCCCTATCCTATGTGGCGCTCACAGTCTCAATCCCCACTTCACAGCCAAGGTAACTGAGGCACTGAGAAGTGAAGTGACTTGTCTTAGGACACACAGCAGATAGGTGGGGGAGCTAGGATTAGAACCCATGACCTTCCGACTCCCAGGCCCGGGCTCTATCCACTATACCATGCTTCTTCCCTCGAATGTGTGGGTGTTATTAGTTTCCTAAGCCACTTCACGGCTCTCTGCCAACTGCTTTCCTCCTATTATTCTTTTAACTCAGGAAAACCTGATCACTGTCCCAACGTTTCCCACTTTATTTGCCCATCAAGCAAATTGTTATTCCCAAACCAGAATCTGCCACTTCGTTAAAACCTTTCAAATTCCAACTCTTGCACGAGCTCTTCCCTCAGTTATAATAATAATGATTATTATGGTATTTATTAGGTGCTACTATGTGCCAGGCACTATACTGGGGTGAGTACAAGCAAATCAGGTTAGACACAGTCCCTTGTCCCACGTGGGGCTCACAGTTTCAATCCCTATTTTACAGATGTCGTAAATGAGTCCCAGAGAAGTGAAGTGACTTGCCTAAGGTTACACAGCCGAGATGTGACAGAGCTGAGATTGGAACCCATAACCTTTTGACTCCCAGGCCCATGCTCTATCCACCTCTTCCACACTCTTCACTCAACTACCTTCAGATTTGGTACACTTTCTTGCATTTCTGATGGTTGTTTATTTTAAACACCTTGCTCATCTCATCTAGTTTTGTAAAATGCTCACGCTTTTCTACGGGACCTATCTGCCTCACTAATTTGAAAGCTCCTAGAAAGCAAGAACCACATGTTATCCTTCCTTTATAATTGCACAAACACTGCTTAGAGCAGGACATTTCACAAAGATGTCATTAACCAAACACTGCTGCTAATCAATCAATTGTATTTATTGAGTGTTTTCTGTGTGCAGAGAACTGTACTAAGCATTTGGGAGTGTACAGTATATGAAATTTGGTAGGCATGTCCCCTGCTCACAAAGTACTTAGTGTCTAGAGGAGCTTACTAGCATTGCCTCAAGCTTACTCCCAACATCACTGTGAGATTCTAGAGCTAAAGAAGTAGGTTGTTCCTTTTAACAGTGGGAAAGGGGAAAAAGGGGAAGTGAGAGATCCAGGATTAGAAGCCAGAACTGCCATTTCCTAGCCGGATGTCCTTTCTAAACTGTTTAACAATACATGGTGAACGCTTTATTAAAAGATTTACCTGCCCTTTTTCCCAAGGTGACCCCGGGGTATCCACCATCTCAAGCTCAAATGCTATTTTATGATCGCCCGAGCCAGCAGGCTGAACTCAGATGTGCGGGTGGGATACAGCCCCTACAACCAAAACTGCTAGATTGATAGCCCAAGCCAGGAATACAGAAGGTGTCCTTCACCCCTGTGCCAATCAATTTAGGTATGGGGGCGGAGATTGGGTAAACTGAGACCGGAAGCTGTAATGGCCTAGGAGCAGAGGTGGTAAATCCCTGTGGCCTCTGACCTTCTGTGCAGTGGATCAAGACTTGCAGCGGCTAGCTGCAGGTTGTCTCTGCCCAGAGCGTGAGATTCCCACTCTGCCTGTACCAAGAGAGGAGCCATGGGATGGGTGAGTGTCCTTTCCCTCTGAACACTCGTGGGACTAGAAGCCAGACACTTTGCCACAGGTGTGTAATGCATAAGTGGATTCCTCTCAAGTGGGAAGTGCTCGTGGGTGGGAGCTAGTCGCTTCACCACTGGTGTGTAACACATAAGGGGATTCCTTCTGACCAGGAAGGACACGTGGGTGGTAGCTAGCCACCCCACCACTTGTGAACAAATGATAAATTAATAACTCCTGGGTGGGACCTGGGGGGTTTTGCCATGTGCAAGTAACATACAATATATTCCTCCCATTAGGGAAGCTCTAACATCATTAAATAATCATATTTTTCCTGAAAGGGAGGTTCAGTTCTCCATGTCTAAAATAATCAAATATTTCAATTTGATATTATTTCTCTCTCTCTCTCTCTCTCTCTCTGTCTCTCTCTCTCTGTCTCTCTGTCTCTCTCTCTGTCTCTCTCTCTCTCTGTCTCTCTCTCTCTGTCTCTCTCTCTCTCTCTCTCTGTCTCTCTCTCTCTCTGTCTCTCTCTCTCTCTCTCTCTCTCTCTCCCAATTCCTGAATGAACTCGTCCCTGGGTGACAGTCTTGAAGGAGGATTGCTCTGCCCTGGTTGATTTAATAGGCTCAGGTTCTGCATGTCAAGGCCTCTTAGAAGTTTTGGGGTGACACTTGAGAGGTGGTCCACAGGCCATTGTTTAAACAAAGGAAGCAATGGGATAATAGAGTTAACAATATAGATAATAGAGAAGCAGCATGGCTCAATAGAAAGAGCACAGGCTTTGGAGTCAGAGGTCATAGGTTCAAATCCCGCCTACGCCAATTGTCAGCTGTGTGACTTTGGGCAAGTCACTGAACTTCTCTGTGCCTCAGTGACCTCATCTGTAAAATGGTGATTAAGACGGGGAGCCCCCATGGAACAACCTGATCATCTTGTAACCTCCCCAGCGCTTACAACAGTGCTTTTCACATAGTAAGCGCTTAATAAATGCCATCATCATCATTATTATTATTATATGGAAAGCTCCATTAGGATAAATCATGCCCATGAGATGCTTATATTTTTTACCCATAAAAGATATTGTGAAATCATTGAATCATTAATTTTGCAGACTGGGGATAAAGTGTAAAATGTGTTTTCCTGAACTTTTGTGGATTTTGATGTTTCGAAAGCCTTGCCTCCAGATTCAATGAATGAATGGGCTTCCCACGGCCACGTGACGGGCGGCGAGGGTGGCCGCGGGCTCGCGCTGCCGTCGGCGTTGAGGCGGCGGAGCGGACGGTCCCCCGACCCCCGTCCGCCGCTCCCCGCTCCCATGGAGCCCGTAACGGCAGTAGTCAACGCTGCCGCCCCGGCCACGGGCACGGTCACGGCCTGAGCCGCAGCGCGACTTGGCCGGCCCCAGGGAGAGCCCCAGCGCCAGTCCCCGGACCCCCCCCCGAGCCCGCAGAGCCGAGCCGGCAGCCGGCACGGGAGGCCATGGGGCCTTCCCAGACTGAGCCCCTTCCTTCCTCTCCCCCTTGTCCCCCTCTCCATCCCCACATCTTACCTCCTTCCCTTCTCCACAACACCTGTACATATGTATATATGTTTGTACGTATTTATTATTCTATTTATTTATTTATTTTACTTGTACATATCTATTCTATTTATTTTATTTTGTTAATAAGTTTTGTTTTGTTCTCTGTCTCCCCCTTCTAGACTGTGAGCCCACTGTTGGGTAGGGACTGTCTTTACATGTTGCCAACTTGTACTTCCCAAGCGCTTAGTACAGTGCTCTGCACACAGTAAGCACTCAATAAATACCATTGATTGATTTATTTCCTCTGCCTCTGCGCCCCGAGGAGCCCCCTCGGATTTTTGGGATTCCCTGCCCCCTGTGACCCCTGCTCGTCTCTGCTCTGCCCTCCATGTGTACACTCCCCCACTTCCGTCCCTTAACCTTTCCTCTGCCCACACCCCGGCCTTTACCTTTCCTCTCCCCACCCCCGACCTTCAGCTTTTCTCTCCCCACCAGTACCTTTCTTCCACCCACCTCCAATCCCCAGTTTCCCTCTGCCCACCTCCGACCTCCAGTTTCCCTCTACCCTCATCCAACCCCGTTTCCCTCTGTCAACCTCCGACCCCCAGTTTCCCTCTGCCCACCTCTGATCCCCAGTTTCCCTCTGCCCTCTTTTAGACTGTGAGCCCACCTTCTAGACTGTGAGCCCACTGTTGGGTAGGGACTGTCTCTATATGTTGCCAGCTTGTACTTCCCAAACACTTAGTACAGTGCTCTGCACACAGCACTCAATAAATACGATTGAATGAATGAATGAATGAATGAATGAGTCTGTTTATCTAAAAGGAAATAATCTAAATTTTTGCCTGAATTTAAGCCAGGTAAATAAACTGTTGGAATTCCTCATTGTATTCACATTAGAAATATTCACATTAGAAATACCAAATAGATTATAAAACTGAATCCTTGGTGGGATTTTTTATTATGTTATTATTTTCATCTCTGTCTTCAAGTGTTTGGTGGCTGGTTGATTAAAAAAACTCCTCAGAATTTGTTAGGCATGGTGTAAAATTTACTTCTGATTATTATATTTAATATTAACTGTTCATTCAATAGCAACCTTTTCTTTAGTTGATTAGACAGAGTTTTCCATAGATTGCAAGATCCCTTTGGGCAGGGATCATCTCTCCCAGTTGCATTGAATTGTACTTTCTTAAGTATTTAGTACAGTGCTCTTCACACAGTACTTGCTCAAAAACACAACACACACTGATTTTGCTATTTTACAGGCTAGACAGATATAGAAATCAATTGCAGTACTCATCCTGGAATACCAGGCTTCAGGGCTACCTTTTAACTCATGAATTTTCCTAGTAAATCCTTAGTAACCTCTTCTCCGAGAAACCTCAAACCACCAGAGATGACCTCATATTTCCCAGGACAGAGACCAGTCCAATGATGATGGGATCTCTCCACTGAGATGCGACAAACCTGTGCAGACCATTGAACGTTCTCTGGGACAGAGACTTGCCTGAGGACACTGAGATCTCTCTGCTGGAAGACCACAAACCGGTACAGACCATCGACCATTGGTCAGGACACGGATCTACCTGAGGACACTGAGATCTCTCTGCCAAGTGACCACAAACTGGGGCAGATCATCAACTATCTCTCTGCCTGAGGACACTGACATCTCTTCACTGAGCAGACACATTTCAATCTATCATTTGATAACCCCACCCAAAACATGATAGACACAACCTAGTCTAATAAACTCAATTGAGAAGTAATGTGACCTAGTGGATAGCCCAGGGCCTGGGAGTCAGAAAGATTTGGGTTCTAGTCCCTGCTCTCCCAATTGTCTTCAGTGTAAACTTGGGCAAGGCATTTCACTTCTCTGTGCCTCAGTTACTTTATCTATGAAATGGGTATTCAGACAGTCTCATGACAAACACGGACTGTATCCCCTTTGATTAGCTTTTATGTACCCCAGTAGTTAGTACAGTGCCTAGCTCTCAGTAAAGACTTATCAAATACCATTAAAGAAATGTCTGAACTGAATAAACTGAATAAACAGTTGATTTCTGGGTGTTACTATTCAAAAGGATTGGTTTTTTTGGGAATATGACGTATACTTGCTTTGAGCTTTGTTGAGTGCTGAAAATTATTAGATGTCACTTCACTTATGGCTTTGCTTCAATAATACGGCCTGGTAATTGGATTTTAAGACATAGAGCTTCTGTTTAAATGCATAGTGTATACAGCACAGGCCTTAGAGTCAGAAGGTCATGGGTTCAAATTCCAGATCCATCACTTGTCTGCTGTGTGACATTGGGCAAGTTACTTTACTTCTCTGTGCCTCAGATACCTCATCAGTAAAATGGGGATTGAGACTGTGGGCTTCACGTGGGACAGGGATTGTGTCCAAACCGATTTGCTTATATCCACCCCAGCACTTAGTACAGTACCGGACAAATTGTAGGCACTTAACAAATACCATTACTATTCCAGCACTTAGAACAGTGATTGACACAAAGAAAGTGCTTAACAAATGCCATCATTATTATTAAAAGAGGGAGTTTTCCCTAAAATAATTGCATAGTGCTCCTGGTAAGAGAAGCCTAACAGGCACAGAGGAATTTGATGGATGAATAAACAACCTAACCTTCAGCTCCCAGGAACTCCTAAAGCATACTTTTCTGATCCACTATCCATGCTTTTTAAATAAAACAATAGAACATTAATATATAGCCTTAATTCTTTAATGGTACAAAACTTTGGCCTCATGTCCTGCACACCTGAAACCCTGAATAAATACCATTGATTGAGAAAATGTCCAATTTTATTGGTGTTCAGGTCTCAGTGTCTCATATCTAGCTAGCCTTCTACTTTCTGAATTGGTACTGGTGTTGGTCACTTTAATTCTGAGAACAAGTTTACTCTTCCAAGGTTTTACGAAGAGCTAAGAATATTCCCTGTAGTGAATCCTCAGCAAATAATAAAGATGAGGAATGTGCCAGGTAACAGTGCCTAAGGAAAGTCATTGACTTCTTGATACCTCAATAAAAAGTGTCACCATCTCAAATCAGAGCCTTCCAGCTCTTGGGAAAATATTTTCTTACCTAGAATTCTCTTCAGGGTACTTTTCACCTCTTGATTCCTCAGACTGTAGGTCAGGGGATTTAGCATTGGAGTGAAGACTGAATAGGAGAGGGAAAGCAACTTCTCTCTGGAGAAAATAGTGGAGCAGATCACAGATGGCTGCATGTCTGTCATAAGCCATCATTGTCAGGATCAAACATACTGAGTGCCCTAAAAAGAAGAAAAAATACATTTGGGCTGCACTGCTACCAAAGGAAATACTTTGATTCTTGGACAGAAAATTGGTGAGCCTTCTGGGAATGATGACAGTAGTGTAGCTGATGTCAATAATGTACAGACTCCTGAGGAAAAGGTACATGCGGGTTTGAAGGACAGGGTCCACTGAGAAGACCAACCTAAGTGGGAGTTTCCTATCAAGGCTATTAGGTATATCCCAAGGAAAATCATAAACATGATGACCTAAAATTCACGGATATTTGGGAAACCCCAAAGAATGAATTCAGTCACATGTGACTGATGGCCTTCCTTCATTTGCAATTCTTTTTTACCCGGGGGGGGGGGGGGGCATGTAAGTACAGAAATATCTGGGCCCAAAATGTGTCACTTCACTTCAGGAAAAAAATCCATAGTGACGTTTTCAGAGTCCAGGTTTTCCCTACAAACATTTGTCTGTATGTAAATGTACTTGGGTAGCTTGTTTAGTCAAGGACGAAGGAAGTGATCACATTGTGAAATATATGGCATCTAGCTTCTTTATGGCTAGAAGCAATTTCAGGAAACTGGGGAAGTGATGTCATTACTCAATAATGAAAATTCTGCAAAGGAATGATAGGAAAGTGTTTTCATTTTTCATCACTTGCTACTAATGTTTAGCATTAGTAAACCCACATTTTTCCCACCACATTTTATCACCTTCATCGCACTGGATAATAATAATAATGGTATTTGTTAAGCACTTACTATCACAGCTTGTTGTCAGGGAACAAAATACCCCAGTGCATGACTCACACATAGAAATCTCCTCAGCTCCCCATTATACACACACATGCATACACCACAAATAAAAACATACCTATACAAAAACTCATGTGCCTAAAAGTGACAGGGTTTAAGTTTCACAAAAAACCATAACAAAACATGTGCTTCTTAGTAACATGGAGGATCATCCAGTGACTGTATGATTTTAATAACTTTATTCTTGGTTTCCTGTTGTCTCTCTGTCCTTAGTCCAATGATGTATTATGCAGAACAGCAAGACACTTCTCTTCAATACATTGGATGGCAGCACTCCAATCCTTGGAACTCTACAGGACATTTATTGCCAATAATAACAAATGAAATCTTTTCTCAGCTCACTCCCAGCTGCCTTCCTCCTAAGTTATTCTCTTTACTCAACCTATTAATTGTCCTAACCCTCCCTGGCATTTCTATTGGACCCTTCACCCTCACAAGTTTGAAAGCTCCTGACAAGAACCACATTTTATCCTTCCCTTATAATTCCACATATAGTGCCTACAACAGTGTATTGCTCAAAGGTGGAATTCATCAAATAATAATAATAATGGTATTTGTTAAGCAATTTACTATGTACCAAGCACTGTTCTAAGCACCAGGGTAGATACAAGGTAATCAGTTTGTCCCATTTGGGGCTCACAGTCTTAATCCCCATTTTACAGATGAGGTAACTGAAGCACAGAGAAGTTAAGTGGCTTGCCCAAGGTCACACAGCAGACAAGTGGCAGAGTAATAATTAGAACCCAAGTCCTCTAACTTCCAAGCCCATGCCATTTCCACTAAGCCACACTACTTCTGCTGTTAATACTGCTGCTATTCAATCATATTTATTGAGCGCTTCCTGAGGCTGAGAACTATACTAAAAGCTTTGGAGAGTACAATATAACAGATTTGGGAGGCATGTTGTCTGCCCACAAGGTGTCTTAAGCCTAACAGAGTTTACTAGCACTATCTCATCCATCCTCCCAACATCACTGTGAGATTCTAAAGAGTTCAAGAAGTAGCGTGTTCCCTTAAGGGACCGTTCTCTATATGTTGCCATCTTGTACTTCCCAAGCATTTAGTACAGTGCTCTGCACAAAGTAAGTGCTCAATAAATACGATTGAATGAAAGAGGGGAAATGAGAGATCCAGGATTAGAAGTCAAATCTACCATTTACTAAATGTGTGGCCTTTCTACACTATTTGATAATACAAGGTGAAAGCTTTAGAGAGAAATTTACCTGCCTCTTGAAGGAGGATTGTTCTTCCTTGGTTGATTTGAAACACTCAG
Organism: Tachyglossus aculeatus; assembly: GCF_015852505.1. Classification (NCBI taxonomy): domain Eukaryota; kingdom Metazoa; phylum Chordata; class Mammalia; order Monotremata; family Tachyglossidae; genus Tachyglossus; species Tachyglossus aculeatus. Next base: position 132,486 of record NW_024044928.1, on the reverse strand, counting down.
GTTCTGGATGAGATAGCCTCTTTGAAATTTTGGAGCGACCCTTGAGAGGTGATCCCCAGATAAATGCTTACAACAAAGGAAGCAATGGAAGAAGCAGCATGGCTCAGTGAAAAGAGCACGGGCTTTGGAGTCAGAGGTCATGTGTTCAAATCCCAGCTCTGCTGATTGTCAGCTGTGTGACTTTGGGCAAATCACTTAACTTCTCTGTGCCTCAGTTACCTCATCTGTACAATGGTGATTAAGACTGTGAGCCCCCTGTGGGACAGTCTCATCACCTTGTATGCCCCCAGCGCTTAGAAGAGTGCTTTGCACATAGTAAGCACTCAATAAAGGCCATCATTATTATTATAATCAATCAATCAATCAATCAATCATATTTATTGAGCGCTTACTGTGTGCAGAGCACTGTACTAAGCGCTTGGGAAGTACATGTTGGCAACATATAGAGACAGTCCCTACCCAACAGTGGGCTCACAGTCTAGAAGGGGGATACAGAGAACAAAACCAATCATATTAACAAAATAAATTAAATAGAATAGCTATGTACAAGTAAAATCAATCAATCAATCAATAGAGTAGTAAATATGTACAAACATATATGCATATATGCATGTGCTGTGGGGAAGGGAAGGAGATAAGACTGGGGGTGGAGAGGGGGACGAGGGGGAGAGGAAGGAAGGGGCTCAGTCTGGGAAGGCCTCCTGGAGGAGGTGAGCTCTCAGTAGGGCCTTGAAGGGAAGAAGAGAGCTAGCTTGGTGATGGGCAGAGGGAGGGCATTCCAGGCCTGGGGGATGATCTGGGCCGGGGGTCGATGGTGGGACAGGCAAGAATGAGGCACAGTGAGGAGATTAGCGGCAGATGAGTGGAGGGTGCGGGCTGGGCTGTAGAAAGAGAGAAGGGAGGTGAGGTAGGTGGGGGCGAGGTAATGGAGAGCCTTGAAGCCGAGGGTGAGGAGTTTCTGCCTCATGCGCAGATTGATTGGTAGCCACTGGAGATTTTTGAGGAGGGGAGTAACATGCCCAGAGCGTTTCTGGACAAAGATAATCCGGACAGCAGCTTGAAGTATGGATTGAAGTGGGGAGAGACACGAGGATGGGAGATCAGAGAGAAGGCTGATGCAGTAGTCCAGACGGGATAGGATGAGAGCTTGAACAACCAGGGTAGTGTTTTGGATGGAGAGGAAAGGGCGGATCTTGGCAATGTTGTGGAGCTGAGACTGGCAGGTTTTGGTGACAGCTTGGATGTGAGGGGTGAATGAGAGAACGGAGTTGAGGATGACACCAAGGTTGTGGGCTTGTGAGACGGGAAGGATGGTAGTGCCGTTAACAGTAATGGGAAAGTGAGGGAGAGGGCAGGGTTTGGGAGGGAAGACAAGGAGTTCAGTCTTGGACATGTTGAGTTTTAGGTGGCGGGCAGACATCCAGATGGAGATGTCCTGAAGGCAGGAGGAGATGCGAGCCTGGGGAGAGGGGGACAGAGCAGGGGCAGAGATGTAGATCTGGGTGTCATCAGCGTAGAGATGATAGTTAAAGCCGTGGGAGCGAATGAGGTTACCAAAGGAGTGAGTGTAGATCGAGAACAGAAGGGGACCAAGAACTGAACCTTGGGGAACCCCCACAGTAAGGGGATGGGAGAGGGAGGAGGAGCCTGCAAAAGAGACTGAGAATGAACAACTGGAGAGATAAGAGGAGAACCAGGAGAGGATGGAGTCTGTGAAGCCAAGTTTAGATAGCATGTTGAGGAAAAGGGGGTGGTCCACAGTGTCGAAGGCAGCTGAGAGGTCGAGGAGGATTAGGATAGAGTATGAGCCGTTGGATTTGGCAAGCAGGAGGTCATTGGTGACCTTTGAGAGGGCAGTATCCGTGGAATGTAGGGGACGGAAGCCAGACTGGAGGGGGTCTAGAAGAGAGTTGGTGTTGAGGAATTCGAGGCAGCGTGTGTAGACAACTTGTTCAAGGAGTTTGGAAAGGAATGGTAGGAGGGATATGGGGCGATAACTAGAAAGTGAGGTGGGGTCAAGAAAGGGGTTTTTTAGGATGGGAGAGACACGGGCATGTTCGAAGGCAGAAGGGAAGGAACCAGTGGAGAGTGAGCGGTTGAAGATGGAAGTTAAGGAGGGGAGAAGGGATGGAGCGAGAGATTTCATGAGATGAGAGGGAATGGGGTCAGAAGCACAGGTGACAGAGAAGCAGCGTGGCTCAGTGGAAAAGAGCCCGGGCTTTGGAGTCAGAGGTCATGGGTTCGTATCCCAGCTCCACCACGTCTGCTGTGTGACCTTAGGCAAGTCACTTCGCTTCTCTGAGCCTCAGTTACCTCATCTGGAAAATGGGGATAACACTGTAAGCCCTACGTGGGACGACTTAATCACCTTGTATCCCCCCCCCAGCGCTTAGAACAGTGCTCTGCACATAGTAAGTGCTTCACAAATGCCATTATTAGAAGCACAGGTGGCCGGAGTAGCACTTGAGAGGAGGGAGGAGAGCTCCTCTGAGGATACTGCTGGGAAGGATGGGAGAGTAGCAGAGTATGTTGAGAGCCGGTGGGTTGGAGAAGTGGGGGGGTGACTTTGGGGAGGTCGGACCTGATGTATTTAATTTTGTTAATGAAGTAGGAGGCCAGTTAGTTGTGGGTGAGCGAAGGAGGAGGGGGAGGAATCGGGGACCTGAGAAGGGAGTTGAATATACGGGAGAGCTGACAGGGATGATGGGCATGGGTGTCAATAAGGGAGGAGAAATAGTTTTCTCTGGCAGAGGAGAGGGCTGAGTTAAGGCAGGAAAGGATAAACCTTAAGTGAACAAGGTTGGCATGGTGTTTAGACTTTCGCCAGCAGCGTTCGGCAGCTCGAGCATAAGAGCGAAGGAGGCAGACAGTGGCAGTGATCCAGGGCTGTGGGTTAGTGGTACGAGAGCGGCAAACGGAAAGGGGAGCGAGTGAGTCTAGCTGAGTAGAAAGGGTAGAATTGAGAGTAGTAATCTGATCATAAAGACTGGGTAGAGAGGAGAGGGAGGCGAGGTGGGTTGTGAGGCACTCAGAAAGATGGATTGGGTCAAGAGAGCGGAGATCTCTGTGAGGGAGTAATATGGATTTACAGGGGAAAGGAGTGTGAGTGACGAGGCAGGTGAGAAGATTATGATCAGAGAGAGGGATTTCAGAGTTGGTGAGGGTGGACACAGTGCAGAGGTAGGAGATGATGAGGTCGAGGGTATGACCAAGTTGGTGAGTGGGTGAGGTGGGATGGTGCAAGAGGTTGGCATCGTCAATGAGAGATAGAACGCGGGCAGCAGAGAAGTCATCAGGGATACCCATGTGGATGTTGAAGTCTCCGAGGATCAGAGTGGGCATGGAAAAGGAGAGAAGGAAGGTGAGGAAGGGGTCAAAATCGTCATTGTTCTTTCATTTGTCTTTTTTATAGTTGAATACGGAAAGCTTCATTAGTATAAATCATGCCCATGAGATGTCGGGATTTTTTTTTATGCCTAAAAGATGTTGTGACATCATTGAATTTTTAGTTGTACACTTTAGGAATTGAGTGTAAAATGTAACCTGAACTTTTAGGGATTTCAAATTTTCAGAAGACTTGCACCCAATCTACTCATGGAAAAGGAAAATATATAAATTATTTCCTGAATTTAAGCCAAGTAGATAACTCTTGGAATTCTTCATTGTATTCATGTTAGACATATCATTTAGATTATAAAACTGAATCCTCGGTGGGATTTTTTTATGATGTTATTATTTTCATCTCTGTCTTTAAATGTTTGGTGATTGGGTGAAACAAAAATGCTAGGAATTTAGTGGGCATGGTAGAAGATTTATTTCTGAACACTAGATTTAATATTAGCTGTTCACTCAATACCAAATGTTTCTTTAGTTGATTAAGGACAAACTGATTTTCTATAGATTGTAAACTCTTTGATCATGTTTTACAATTCTTTTGAACTGTACTTTCCCAACTCTTTAGTACAGTGCCCTGCCCACAGTACTTGATCAACAAAAACCACTAATTGATTTTAGTGTTTTACAAGCAAAAGAGACATAGAAATCAACAGTAGTTCTCAGATTACAATGGCTGCAGGAGTGAGCTCTGTAGGTAAACATTTATGATCACAAAGATTTCAGTGTGCTCTCTTAATAAACAGAGTTCAACGGAGTTGAACTTAATACACAGTGCTCTCAATAGACAGAGTTATGCAGGGCCCAATGCATAAGAAATTATAGCTCTCAAGAGGCAAAAGTTCAACACTGCCCCACATCCAGCCCTGAAATCCATGTTTATTATTCACCTGAATTAAAACTCACCTTTCTGAGCAAGTGATAGTAATTGCTAGCTTATTCTGTTTTAGAGTCTCGCAAATTCCTCCCATCCGATTGAATTCTGAGATGAAGACTTTGTGTATCTAAACATCTAATACCGCAATTGTTATTACATCAACAAATCATAGTCCTTAATACCATCAATCATTAGTTTCAACAAAAATTGAACATACTCAAACCTGGATGGTGCTTTTCCTATAAAACCTTTAGGTTTCATCTATGAAGTGAGAATTAATCTGCTCTAGATTGAGCAGTGGAAAAGAGGTCAAAATAATTGGCAAGGCAAAATTGAGGGGAGGCAGCTCTGCAATGGAGAATGGGGAGTTACTGCTTCAGATTTGTCAGGTTGAAACATGGGGTTAAAGTTGATGGGAATGAGCATGTTGCAGTTCATGATAATTTGAAAACCTGTTTCACCCAGTCCACTTTGAATAATTGAGCAACCACTAGATATTTTGTCCCCAATTAAGATTATTTGGTGATAAATATACTTTCTAAAGTTTATTTAATGATATCAGTAAAGCACTACCTATGTGCCAGGCACTGTACTAATTGCTGGGGAATATACAAAATAGTCATGTAGGACATAGTCCAAGCTTGATTCCCTGTCAGTGTCCCTTATTTTCCAATCATTCTGTTACATGGTCTCCAGCATTCTGTTTTCAGTCTCCTGAACAACTAGTCTGTGGCTTTTTTCTTACATTCATGGTCTCTTTGAATCTTTGGTCTCTTGCCTTCCTTTGGTGCCCTCTTCTTTAGGCCTCATCAATCGTCAGTGTTAGGTTCCATGATACATAAATTGCTTTCAGTTTTTTCATTTTTTTAGTAATTAGTTTTAATTAGAGTGGATAGTAAATATCAATTACAATCTTTTCAGACAGTAATACCAGGCTTGTAGGCTACCTTGTAACTCATGGATTTTCTTAGTAAATCCTTAGTAACTCCTCCTCCAAGAATTCTAAAACTGGCACAGAACACCTCGGGACAAAGACCTGCTCAAGGACACTGAGATCTCACCACCAAGAGACCACAAACCATTGTGAACCATCAACCATCGCCCAGGTCAGGGACCAGCTTGAGGACACTGAGATCTCTTTGCTGAATGGCCACACACTGGTGTGGACCATCGGCCTTCGGCCAGGACATAGACCTGCCTGAGGACACTGAGATTTCTCCGCCGAAAGACCATAAACTGGTAGGAATCATCGAACATCACCTGGGACAAGGACCTGCCCTACTTCCAACTTTCAGAAACATTGCAATCCCTTTCTCACATTCCTTTTCTCTTTCTCCATCTCTACACTGATCCTTGGGGAATTCAATATCCATATCGATGTTCCTGATGACGCTTCTTCTGCCTGCTTTCTAGCTCCCTTCTATTCCACTGACCTCCTGCTTCACCCCAGCTTACCCATTCTCCAACTTGGACACATAATTGATTTTATCATCTCTAGTTACTGTTCAGTCTCTACACTCATCAACTTTGAAATCCCTCAATCTGACCATAACCTCCTCAACGTCCTTCTCTCCTGTACACTTCTTTCCCACAGATCTTTTCCCCAACAGAGTCCTCCAATCTTTTGACTCTGTCAATTTTTCTCAAGTCATCATGCCCCATTTAGCATTCATACCCAAACAGCCTTCCCTTGATAACCATATTGATGCCCTCAACACCACCTTCTCTACTGAGCCTAACTCCCTCGCTCCCCTATCATTTCATCAATCTCATACCACTGATCCACAGCCCTGAATCACCCACAGTCCACTTCCTTCACTCCTGTGCACGGGCCACAGAGCATAGAGTCACAGAGTCACAGAGCACTACTGGAGGAAATGTAGATATCAGGCTGACCTCGTCCACCTCAAGTTCATCCTTGTGTGCTTTAACTCCACCTGGCAAAATAGTTTCCCCTCCCTTATTGACACACTTGCCCATTGCCCTCACCAGTTATTCCAGATGTTGAACTACCTCCTCCCCCTGCCTCCCCACCCCTTGCCTCTAATGACCTGGCTACCTACTTTATTGAGTAAATTGTGAACTCTCTTAAATCTGTGAGCCCATTGCGTGCAGGAATTGCCTCTTTTTGTTGCTGAATTGTACTTCCAAAGCATTTAGTTCAGTGTTCTGCACCTAGTAGGTGCTCAATAAATACGATTGAATGAATGAATGAATGAAATCTCCCCTGCTGATCTTCAACTTTCACATCTTTCCCAGTGGTATTTCAAGAGGAGATCTCCTGATTTCTTTCAAAATCTACCCCCTCCACCTGAATTCCTGATCTTATCCTTTTGTACCTTAACAAAGCACTTGCCCCATCCTTTCTTCCCTCCCTGACTGCTATCTTCAACTGTTCATTCTCTACTGGCTTCTTCCCCACTCCTTTCCACATGGTTATTCATGTCTCCCCTATCCTAAAAAAACCCTCCCTTAACCCCTCCAGTTATCTTCTCCCTCAAGTTATCACCCCATCTCCCTCCTAACATTCCTCTCCAAACTCCTTGAGTGAGTTGAATACATCCACTGTCTCAAATTCCACTTCACTGACACTTTCCTCCCTTGATTCTCCTTCTACCTCTTAGGTTGCTCATTCTCAGTCTGTTTTGTGGATGCTTCCTCTGCCTCCCATCCCCTAACTGTATGGGTCCCTCAAGGTTCAGTTCTCAGTCCCTTTCTAATCTCAATCTACACCCACTCCCTAGGAGGACTCATTCATTCCCATGGTTTCAACTACCACCTCTATGTGGATGATTCCCAAATCTACATCCTTAGCCCTGGTTCCTCTCCCTCTCTGCATTCTCACATTTCCTACTGCCTTCAAGACATCTCTACTTGGATGTTCTGCCATCACCTCAAACGTAGCACATCCACAAGAGAACTATTTATCTTCCCACCCAAACCCTGTCCTACCCCCGACTTTCACATCACTGTAATAATAGTAATAATAATAACAATAATAATAATAATAATAATAATAATAATAATGGTATTTATTAAGCACTTACTATGCACCTTTTAGACTGTGCACAGCCTTTAGACTGTGCATAGCCTTTTAGACTGTGAGCCCACTGTTGGGTAGGGACTGTCTCTATATGTTGCCAATTTGTACTTCCCAAGCGCTTAGTACAGTGCTCTGCACATAGTAAGCACTCAATAAATACGATTGATGATGATGATATGCACCAAGCATTGTTCTAAGCACTGAGGTAGGTACAAGGTAATCAGGCTGTCCCACATGGGGCTCACAGTCTCAATTCCCATTTTACAGATGAGGTGACAGAGGCACCAAAAAGTTAAATGGCTTCCCCAAAGTCACACAGCTGTAGGAATCACCACCATCCTTCCTCCCTCACAAGATGTCACTTTGGTGTTATCCTAGACTCCTCTCTCTCATTCAACCCACATATTCAGCCTGTCACTTAATCCTGTCAGTTCAAACTTCACAGCACTGCTAAAATCTGTCCTATCTCCTCCATTCAAACTGCTAGTGTATTATGCCAAATACTTACCTTTTCCCACTTTGATTACTGTATCAGCCTCCTTGCTGACTTCCCTACCTCCAGTCTTTCTCCATTCCTGTTCATACTTCACTCTCCTGCCCGGATTATTTTTCTACAGAAACTCTCAGGGCATGTTTCCCCACTCCTCAGGAACCTCTGGTGGTTGCCCATCCCATCAAACAAAAACTCCTCACCATTGGCTTCAAAGCATTCATCCGTCCTGTTCCCTTCTACTGCACCTCACCAACTTCCTGCTTAGAAACTGAAACTCACCAACTCTACTTAGAACCACATTGAACAGGAAATTTGAGATGTTCTCTAAATGGTTCCAGCTGAAAAGAAGTCTTATTATTGAGGTGCAATGTATTTTTTTCCAATAGTATCAGCAATATTCAATTTGAATTTATGATACACAAAAAAGGCAAGGTGAATATCCATGTCTATACCCTCAAACTGTTTTATCCTTTGTAGATAACATATGTCAGCAGTGTACAGACATGAGAAAATTGTCAAGACTGAAGCAATTTCAAAGGATGACAGAAAAACTCTTGCTGGATTTCACCTGTCAGTCGCCAAGAAGAATTAATGCTTCATGTGGCCTCTGGCTCTTGCCCAACCTCTTCCTATTTGGGGGCTGCAAACCTGAGCAGGGAAAATGTACAATGGCTACCAGTACACATGCAGATTCATGGGAATGCTACTACTACTAATAATAATAATAATTGTGATATACTATGTGACAAGTACTGTATTAAACGTTTGGGAACATACAAGAAAATCAGGTTGAATACAGTCCCTGTCCCTCCCAGGAGAACCAGGGGAGGACAGTGTCAGTGATGCTGAGGTAGGATAATGTTTCCAGGAGAAGGGGGTAGTTGAGAGTAGGAGGGATATGAGGAATTGAACTCCTATTTTAAAGAGTAAAGTGAGGTACAGAGAGGTTCAGTGGCTTCCGTAAGGTCACCCAGCATGCAGGCCAGGATTATAAACCAGGGTCTCCAGCTCCCAGGCCCATGCTGTTGCTTCTAAGTCACAATGCTTCTCTAAATTACCCTCCCTGACTGCCTCTATCTGTGAACACCGGATGTCATTTGGGAGCCCGACAAGTTGGTCTGAGATCAGTGCCATGGATTTTGTTCCCTCCCTTCTTTCTTAAGCATCTTTAAATTCCCACGTCCTCTATGAAGTCATTTCTGAAAGTTGAGTCCAACTCTTTTTACCAATTTAACTTCCAGCTTCACCAAAGCATTTACTAAATACCCGGTAATAGATGTATTCCTTCATTTAGTAATTTTACTTGCTCCATAGCTACCAAAATCTCATTTCAGAAGAACCCAGTATAATTAAATACTAGTAAAAAAGTAGGTTCCCTTCAGTGAAACCATAGAAAACTTTCAGTCTCCAAGAAAATCTGAGACCTTTTAAACAATAATTTGCAATAGCAAGGGCAAAGTGTTTTTCCAAATATGCTGCAAGACATGAGAGTTGTCCTAAGTAAATAACTAAATAATAATTTGGCACATATGTGCAAGAGGTGGTTAAACAGTTATGAGGATTTGGAGTATTGATTGGTCAGGAAACGGTACCCTGGAGGGTTCATTTAAAGAGTTATTTGTCTTCAGAAGTAACATGCTGTAGTGGTGAGAGCAAGGGCTTGGGAGAGCTAGGACATCAGGGTTCTAATCCCAACCCTGCCACTTGCTTGTTTGAGACCCCAGGCAAGTAAGCTAACTTCTCCTTGTCTCAGTTTCCTCATCTATAAAATAGGGGATTAAATAACTGTTCTGCCCAACTCTTAGTAGAGGCCTTGGCAAATAGTAAGCACTGAACAAATACCACAATTGTCATTGTTGTATTACAAGCAGAGACCACTGGCACTATCTGAATTCAGCAAACTCTGTAGGAAAACTTTATAAAATAAATTATATTATCTTACAAGTGTCAGAAAAAGTTTCAGTTTGGGAATTGAAATTAGACAACAATCTGTTTCCTATCTATGTACATTCTGGTAAAAACTAATACAATTATTTTTTACATCAGAAAAATGTGGTTATCCTAAGGTGAAACTCTTTATGAGAAGCAGCGTGGCTCAGTGGAAAGAGCACGGGCTTGGGAATCAGAAGTCATGGGTTCTAATCCCTGCTCTGCTGCTTGTCAGCTGTGTGACTTTGGGCGAGTCGCTTCAGTTCTCCGGGTCTCAGTTACCTCGGCTGTAAAATGGGGATGAAGACTGTGAGCCCCAACGTGGGACAACCTGATTAACTGTATCTCCCCCAGCGCTTAGGTCCTTGGCACATAGTAAGCACTCAACAAATTCCATCATTATTCATTTATTATTTATTCATCCATCAGACATTCAGATGACTGGGCATTTCTGTCCTGGCTGCTAAGCTTAATTTTGACAATCACTGCTTCATCTCTCACTGAAGTTGGAGTTAATCTTTCCTTGAAGTACTTAAAGCCTTACTGGGAATCAAGCCATCAGTGGTATTAATTGAGCACTGTACAGAGCACTTGGGAGCATAGACTAGAGTAAACTGACATAATCTCTGCCATCTAGAGGCTTACAAGCTAATTAATTTTGAACAAAAAGATTGTCTCCTCTAGAGGAGGTAGACAAAACACAACTGGAGGAACTGTATTATTGGGCCCAGATTCAATCAAACAGTACCCACCCTGGTTTCTTGATTTATTGTTCTAGAATGAGGATTGTGTATTTTGAAGTTTGGAAGATTTTCTAGAGAAAAACAGATGGCAGCAAATGGCCCTGCGAAACCAGGAAAAACATTGCTTCATTAAAACGTTCAAGGAATGCCAGAGGGGTAGAGGCATCCCTAAGGAACAGAGAGAATAGTTTTGATCTGACCTCTCATATTTAAACATTCCCAGACTTGAAATCGATCTCTATTTCTCCCTGGAAATTATTGTATTTTCAGGTGCAGAGAGTGCAATTCATTCTCAGTGTGACATGCACTCACGAATTTAATATCATCATCAACACTGTAGTCTTTGAATGATATAGCTCTATATATTCAACTGAAACTGAAGACACTATGCTAATTAAGAGCTACAAGAAAGAAGGTTGAATGCTATGCCTAGATTTCATTTAAGTGACTTTTATGGAGCAGTCAGTTAAAGGCAGTGTGATTCTAATAGAAAAAGTTACCAAATAACTTAGTTCATACATTGCCTTGGTTCAGTTTTTCAGGGAAAGTGGCACTCCATAGGTAAGAAGCTTAAAAAATATATGGACTGCTGCAACTGAATGCCAATCTTTAGCAGTTATTAAAGGTCACATTATTGTTTTCAAAATTGAAGCTCCAGTGCTTAACATCATCACTACTTTGACAAGTAAAATCAGTCTGCAACCTTACCAAGCATCAGCTCTGCCTAAAATGGAAGTCCAAGATTTTTTAAGTGCGTTATGCATATGCTAGCCATGCTTGGAATGAAGTACAGATCTTATGCTTATGGGGGCACACCATCTCTACAGCTAAGGAACAACTCACCACAGTCTAATTAAAGTTCTTGGCTTAATTGATCGGCAGAGTAAACCTCTAAATGCAGGGAGGAATCCCTCTTTCCGCTTCATTGAGGTGAGTGGATAAGATAAAAAAAATTATGCAGTACTGACTGTTCAACGTCAGAAACTTTTGTTTACCTCCTTCCTGTGGCTGTAGTAGCAAGCAGTTATTCTAATTTTTAGCTTTATTAAAGTTTTTATATTCTTTTTTGGATCAAATGTTAGTGAAAATCAAATCATGTCACACAAATTTCTTTCTGAGAAAATTGTTGGCAGATGGAAGAGATTAAAGCACAGGTAGCTATATAATGGAGCATATAGTTAATTCATTAATTCATTCATTCAATCATATTTATTGAGCACTTACTGTGTGCAGAGCACTGTACCGATCGCTTGGGTAAGTACAATGTAACAATAAACAGTCACATTTCCTACCCGTAAATTTACAGAATTATTATTTTTAAGTTTATTGTATAAACTATATATTTTGATCTTCATAATATTGATAATCTTAGCCATGTGTCAGATTTTTTCCTCAATTTCTCTGTTTGCATCTTAAAAAACAGTTTATTTTTTCAGACTTTTGGTTAGATTTGGGAGGAGACAGCAATTTCTAGCAGATCTTTGTAAATTTATATCTAAATATATTTCTTTGTTAATATGGATCCACGAAAAGTCACCACAGAGGGAGTACATAGTCATAACTTACACCAATAGCTGTCTTCCCCTTGACACTGTACAATACTCTGGGCTAGTGAATGTTTCTTCCAATTCTGTTATGTTGTACACTCTCAATCAATCAATCAATCAATCAATCGTATTTATTGAGCGCTTACTATGTGCAGAGCACTGTACTAAGTGCTTGGGAAGCACAGATTGGCATCACATAGAGACAGTCCCTACCCAACAGTGGGCTCACAGTCTAAAAGGGGGAGACAGAGAACAGAACCAAACATACCAACAAAATAAAATAAGTAGGATAGAAATATACAAGTAAAATAAATAAATAAATAAATAAATAGAGTAATAAATATGTGCAACCATATACACATATATACAGGTGCTGTGGGGAAGGGAAGGAGGTAAGACGGGGGGATGGAGTGGGGGACGAGGGGGAGAGGAAAGAAGGGGCTCAGTCTGGGAAGGCCTCCTGGAGGAGGTGAGCTCTCAGCAGGGCCTTGAAGGGAGGAAGAGAGCTAGCTTGGCGGATGGGCAGAGGGAGGGCATTCCAGGCCCGGGGGATGACGTGGGCCGGGGGTCAATGGCAGGACAGGCGAGAGCGAGGTACAGTGAGGAGATTAGTGGTGGAGGAGCGGAGGGTGCGGGCTGGGCTGTAGAAGGAGAGAAGGGAGGTGAGGTAGGAGGGGGCGAGGTGATGGACAGCCTTGAAGCCCAGGGTGAGGAGTTTCTGCTTGATGCGCAGATTGATCGGTAGCCATTGGAGGTTTTTGAGGAGGGGAGTAATATGTCCAGAGCGTTTCTGGACAAAGATAATCCGGGCAGCAGCATGAAGTATGGATTGAAGTGGAGAGAGACACGAGGATGGGAGATCAGAGAGAAGGCTAGTGCAGTAGTCCAGACGGGATAGGATGAGAGCTTGAATGAGCAGGGTAGCGGTTTGGATGGAGAGGAAAGGGCGGATCTTGACAATGTTGCGGAGCTGAGACCGGCAGGTTTTGGTGACGGCTTGGATGTGAGGGGTGAACCAGAGAGCGGAGTCGAGGATGACACCAAGGTTGCGGGCTTGTGAGACGGGAAGGATGGTAGTGCCGTCAACAGAGATGGGAAAGTCAGGGAGAGGACAAGGTTTGGGAGGGAAGACAAGGAGCTCAGTCTTCGACATGTTGAGCTTTAGGTGGCGGGCGGACATCCAGATGGAGATGTCCTGAAGGCAGGAGGAGATGCGAGCCTGGAGGGAGGGGGAGAGAGAAGGGGCAGAGATGTAGATCTGGGTGTCATCAGCGTAGAGATGATAGTTGAAGCCGTGGGAGCGAATGAGGTCACCAAGGGAGTGAGTGTATATTGAGAACAGAAGAGGACCAAGCACTGAACCTTGGGGAACCCCCACAGTAAGAGGATGGGAGGGGGAGGAGGAGCCTGCAAAAGAGACTGAGAAAGAACGACCGGAGAGATAAGAGGAAAACCAGGAGAGGATGGAGTCTGTGAAGCCAAGGTCAGATAACGTGTTGAGGAGAAGGGGGTGGTCCACAGTGTCAAAGGCAGCTGAGAGGTCGAGGAGGATTAGGACAGAGTATGAGCCGTTGGATTTGGCAAGCAGGAGGTCATTGGTGACCTTTGAGAGCGCAGTTTCCGTGGAATGAAGGGGACGGAAGCCAGACTGGAGGGGGTCGAGGGGAGAGTTGTTGTTGAGGAATTCTAGGCAGCGCGTATAGACAACCCGTTCAAGGAGTTTAGAAAGGAATGGTAGGAGGGATATGGGACGATAACTAGAAGGTGAGGTGGGGTCAAGAGAGGGTTTTTTTAGGATGGGAGAGACATGGGCATGTTTGAAGGCAGAGGGGAAGGAACCAGTGGAGAGTGAGCGGTTGAAGATGGAAGTTAAGGAGGGGAGAAGGGATGGAGCGAGAGATTTCATAAGATGAGAGGGAATGGGGTCAGAAGCACAGGTGGCCGGAGTAGCACTTGAGAGGAGGGAGGAGAGTTCCTCTGAGGATACCGCTGGGAAGGATGGGAGAGTAGCAGAGAGTGTTGAGAGTCGGGGGGTTGGAGAAAGGGGGGAAGAGACTTTGGGGAGGTCGGACCTGATGGATTTAATTTTGTTAATGAAGTAGGAGGCCAGATCGTTGGGGGTGAGGGAAGGAGGAGGGGGAGGAACCGGGGGCCTCAGAAGGGAGTTGAATGTACGGAAGAGCTGGCGGGGGTGATGGGCATGGGTTTCAATAAGGGAGGAGAAATAGTTTTGTCTGGCAGAAGAGAAGGCTGAGTTAAGGCAGGAAAGGATAAACTTGAAGTGAACGAGGTTGGCATGGTGTTTAGACTTTCGCCAGCAGCGTTCAGCAGCTCGAGCATAAGAGCGAAGGAGGCGGACAGTGGCAGTGATCCAGGGCTGTGGGTTAGTGGTGCGAGAGCGGCGAAGGGAAAGGGGAGCGAGCGAGTCTAGCTGAGTAGAAAGGGTAGAGTTGAGAGCAGTAATCTGATCATCAAGACTGGGTAGAGAGGAGAGGGCGGCGAGGTGGGGTGTGAGGCGCTCCGAAAGATGGGTGGGGTCCAGAGAGCGGAGATCTCTGTGAGGGAGTAATACGGATTTACAGGGGAAAGGAGTGTGAGTGAGGAGGCAGGTCAACAGTTAGTACAGTGCTTGACATGCAATAAGCACTCAATAAAAACAAAATTGATTAATTGATTCTATGTTCTCACCGAACATTTGAACACACTGGAAAAATAACTCTGCTTCAGTATTCTTGCCATTACATGTGTTACTTAATTTGGGTATATTCTCCAACCTATTTTCGGCTTCATCTTTCCAATTCCTTTCAACAGAGTTTATAAACTCAGAAAATAAATGTGCAACTTTTACCCTTAACTAGCTCAATTTAGGGACATTTTCATCATGAAATTGTTCTAATTTGAATATGAATGCTTACACATGTACATACACTATGTATGACACGATAAAATTAATGAGGGACTATTAAAAGAAATAAAGCTAGATGTGCATAATTAACAAAATAAATAGAATAGTAAATATGTACAAATACAATTAATGCAGAGCAGAGCACTTTACTAAGCGCTTGGGAAGTACAAGTCAGCAAATATAGAGATGGTCCCTACCCAACAATGGGCTCACAGTATAGAAGGGGGAGACAGACAACAAAACAAAACATCTAGACAGGTGTCAAAATCGTCAGGACAGATATAATTATAGCAATATGCAAATCATTAATAAAATAAATAGAATAGTAAATATGTACAAGTAAAATAAATGGAGTAATAAATCTGTACAAATATGTGCACATGCTGTGGGGAGGGGAAGGAGGTAGGGCAGGGGGATGGGGAGGAGGAGAGGAAAAAGGGGGTTCAGTCTGGGAAGGCCTCCTGGAGGAGGTGAGCTCTCAGTAGGGCTTTGAAGGGAGGTCTGAGCTCCCCAAATTCACTCCTCCCCTTCTCCAACCCCCTGGTTCTCAAACCTCTCCCCTACTCTCCCATCCTTCCCAGCAGTATCATCTGATGAGATCGCCTCCCTCTTCTCAAGTGCTACTTCAGCCACCTGTGTTTCTGACCCCATTCCCTCTCACCTTATGAATTCTCTCGCTCCATCCCTCCTCACCTCATTAACTTCCATCTTCAACCGCTCACTCTCCACTGGTTCCTTCCCCTCTGCCTTCAAACATGCCCATGTCTCTCCCTTCCTAAAAAAAACCCTCTCTGGACCCCACTTCCCCTTCTAGTTATCGCCCTATCTCCCTCCTACCATTCCTTTCCAAACTCCTTGAACGAGTCATCTACACCCGCTGCCTCGAATTCCTCAACGCCAACTCTCTCCTTGACCTCCTCCAATCTGGCTTCTGTCCCCTACATTCCACTAAAACTGCCCTCTCCAAGGTCACCAATGACCTCCTGCTTGCCAAATTCAACGGCTCCTACTCTAACCTATTCCTCCTCGACTCTCAGGTGCCTTCGACACTGTCGACCACCCCCTTCTCCTCAACACAATATCCAACCTTGGCTTCACAGATTCTGTCCTCTCCTGGTTCTCCTTTTATCTCTCTGGCCGTTCATTCTCAGTCTCTTTTACGGGCTCCTCTGCCTCCTCCTCCCATCCCCTTACTGTAGGGGTTCCTCAAGGGTCAGTTCTTGGTCCCCTTCTGTTCTCTATCTACACTCACTCCCTTGGTGAACTCATTTGCTCCCACGGCTTCAACTATCATCTCTATGCTGATGACACCCAAATCTACATCTCTGCCCCTGCTTTCTCTCCCTCCCTCCAGGGTCGTATCTCCTCCTGCCTTCAGGACATCTCCATTTGGGTGTATGTGCATCATCTAAAACTCAACATGTCCAAGACTGAACTCCTTGTTTTCCCTCCCAAACCCTGCCCTCTCCCTGACTTTCCCATCACTGTTGATGGCACTACCATCCTTTCCGTCTCACTAGCCCACAACCTTGGTGTCATCCTTGACTCTGCTCTCTCGTTCACCCCTCACATCCAATCTGTCACCAAAACCTGCCGGTCTCACCTCCGCAACATCGCCAAGATCTGCCCTTTCCTTTCCATCCAAACTGCTACCCTGCTCGTTCAATCTCTCATCCTATCCCGACTGGATTACTGCATCAGCCTCCTCTCTGATCTCCCATCCTCCTGTCTCTCCCCACTTCAATCCATTCTTCACGCTGCTGCCCAGATCGTCTTTGTGCAGAAACGCTCTGGGCACGTTACTCCCCTCCTCAAAAATCTCCAGTGGCTAACAATCAACATACGCATCAGGCAAAAACTCCCTACTCTTGGCTTCAAGGCTGCCCATAACCTCGCCCCCTCCTATCTCACCTCCTTTCTTTCCTTCTACAACCCAGCCCGCACCCTCTGCTCTTCTGCTGTTAACCTCCTCACTGTGCCTCTTTCTCGCCTGTCCCGCCTTCGACCCCCAGCCCACATCCTCTCCCTGGCCTGGCATGCCCTCCCTCAACACATCAGCCAAGCTAGCTCTCTTCCTCCCTTTCAAAGCCCTACTGAGAGCTCACCTCCTACAGGAGGCCTTCCCAAACTGAACCCCCTCTTTCCTCTCCCCCTCTTCCCCCTCCCCACCCCCCTGCCTTACTTCCTTCACTTCCCCACTGCACCGTATATATATAAACACCTTACATATATATATGTATATGATATATGTTTGTACTTATTTATTACTCTATTTTACTTGTACATATTTACTATTCTATTTATTTTATTTTGTTAATATGTTTTGTTTTGTTGTCTGTCTCCCCCTTCTTGACTGTGAGCTTGCTGTTGGGTAGGGACCGTCTCTATATGTTGTGAAGTTGTACTTCCCAAGCGCTTAGTACAGTGCTCTGCACACAGTAAGCGCTCAATAAATACGATTGAATGAATGAATGAAAGGAAGAACACTGGCTTGGCGGGTGTGCGGAGGGAGGGCATTCCAAGCCAGGGGGAAGACGTGGGCTGGGGGTCAATGGCGGGACAGGTGAGAAATAATATGTACATATTTGCACTCGATTTAATCCCACAAAACAAATATGATTATTTGATTGCCAAGTCTGCTTAGGGCTGATATAATATCTTAAAGGATTTTTTTCAGAAGAAAAATAAGTTTGGGATCTGAATCCTCACAAATATTTCAAGCACCAAGGGGCTGGCTGCAGGAGTTGAACCTTGGTTGCAGGCGTTGAACCTCGTAGACAGAACTAAATTTTCTTGATCTTAAACCAATAGTTTAGATCTTCCTGAACAGTTACAGTCCCATATTACCAGGCCACTAATCCAAAACTAGGGGGAGAGGGAGAAAATGGTAGTAAAGAAAATCTGAGTTTCTGAGTCAGAGAGAAAGTATTAATGGGATTGGTTTTGCTGACAATTGAAATTTTTACGTTGAATTTTTTATCTAATTTTTTACAACATAATTTTATTTTCTGTACTTTTGATGGCGTTATACCCCTCCATAACAGAATTAGAATTACAGATATTTGATTTAATTAGCAAATCCACTGGGAATAAATTACAATATTACAGTTTTGAGTAACAGCCATTTTAATGTGATGTTCAATTCATTCAGCTTAGTGGACACAGCACAGGCATGGAAGTCAGAAGGACCTGGGTTCTAATCTTGACTCTGCCACTTGTCTGCTGTATGAACCTGAGCTAGTCACTTAATTTTCCAGAGCCTCAGTTACACCATCTGCATAAATAAGGATTAAGACTTTGAGCCATATGTGGGACAGAGACTGTGTTCAACCTGATTAGCTTGTATCTACAACAGTGCTTAGAACTGTGCTTGACACATAGTAATGGCTTAATAGAATCCATCATAATTATTGTCATTATTATTATTATTATTAACATTGGAAAATGTTATATGGAGCATGTCCTTAATGTTACTACTAAAAACACATCTATTGTCTTATAGAAGCATTCTTATATCTCCCAAAAATGGTGATAAAAACATCATTCTTTATAGCATCAGATATGCTAAATGTTTTGAAGGTTTAGCAGACAGTTTATTGTCTTGTCTGCCACTAACCTCCTCACTGTACCTCATTCTTGCCTGTTATGCTGTTGCCCCCTGGCCCGCGTCCTTTCCCTGGCCTGGAATAACCTCCCTCCACACATCTGCCAAGCTAGCTCTCTTCCTCCCTTCAAAGCCCTACTGAGAGCTCACCTCCTCCAGGAAGCTTTCTCAGACTGAGCCCTCCTTTTCCTCTCTTTCTCCTCGTCCCCCCTGCCCTACCTCCTTCCCCTCCCCACAGCACTTGCATATATTTGTACAGATATATTACTCTATTTTACTTGTACATATTTACTATTCTATTTATTGTGTTAATGATGTGCATATAGCTTTAATTCTATTTGTTCTGACAATTTTGACACTTGTCTACATGTTTTGTTTTGTTGTCTGTCTCCCCCTTCTAGACTGTGAGCCACTTGTTGTCTAGTGACCATCTCTATATGTTGCCGACATGTACTTCCTAAGTGCTTAGTACAGTGCTCTGCACACAGTAACACTCAGTAAATACGATTGAATGAATGAATGCGTCATCTCTGACCTATAACGAGTCCATGGACACATCTCTCCCAGAATGCCCCACTTCCATCTGCAATCATCCTGGTAGTATATCCATAGAGTTTGGGTAAAAATATGGAAGTGGTTTACCATTGCCTACTTCTTTGAATCTCCACCCTCCACTCTCTCCCATGCAGCTGCTGCCCAGCACAGGTGAGTTTTGATTTGTAGCAGATTGCCTTCCACTCGTTAGCCACCGCTCAAGCTAGGATAGAATGTGTATACTTCTGCTTCACTCTCCCTCCCATAGCCAAGATTAGTAGAGTACTAGAAACTCTCCAGGTGCAATTCTGAGAGGGGACACAGTTCATTATCTAAACCAATTTCTAGTCATGTCTCTAAACCATTTCATGTTTTTTGTGCCCGCCAATGTTTTGTGAGACTCTCTTGGATTCCAATACATTGAGCTAGATCCTCCTTTACTTTGAATAGCAATGACTTCCAGCTTAGTCACATGGCCCAGGGCAGAACGTTTTGATTTTATTCGCTTTCTTTATAGCGTTCGTTAAGTGCTTATTATTTGCCAGGCAACGTAATAATAATAATAATAATAATAGCATTTATTAAGCGCTTACTAAGTGCAAAACACTGTTCTAAGCGCTGGGGAGATTACAAGGGGATATGCCCTCCCTCCCCACATCCAACAAGCTAGCTCTCTTCCTTCCTTCAAAGCCCTACTGAGTGCTCACCTCCTCCAGGAGGCATATTAACATACTAAGCATAGGGGTAGATATGGACACAATCCATCTCCTACTTGGGGCTTATAGTCTTTATCCCTATATTACAGATTAGGTAACTGAAATATGGAGAAGTGACTTAATAATCATAATATTAATGATAATAAGGGTATTGGTTAAGTGCTTAAAATGAGCCAGCCACTTTACTAAGCACTAGGATGGATATAAGGAAAGCATGTTGGACAAAGTCTTTGTCACATGTTGGGCTCACAGTATCAATCCCCATTTTTAAAATGAGATAACTGAGGCACATTGAAGATACTTTCCCAAGGTCACACGGGCAGACAAGTGGGTGAGCCAGGATTAGAACCCATGATCTTCTGACTCCCAGGCCTGTGCTCTATCTACTATGCCCTGCTGACTTGCCCAAGGTCACACAACAAATACGTGGCAGAGCCGTGATTAGGAAACCAGTCCCCTGACTCTGAGACCTCTGCTCTTTTCACTAGGCTATGCTACTTCTCTAAAGTTGTAAACTATTTCAGGCGTTGCATCCCACCTCATTCCAACTTGAACTCTGGGAGAATCGAGCAATCAAACAGTTCTAAGTTCTCAAAACTGTTGCTTGTGTTTGAGAGTTTTGAAGATTGTATGCATGGAAAAGGAGAAATGTAAAAACTGAATAATGGCTAATCCTTATTCTCTTTTAGGTGCCTCCCTGGGCCCATTTTATTGACTTCTCTTATTTAGATTTGCCTTCTATAGTTTTATGTCACCAGGACGTTTAGCCTGCTTCTCCCCTCTCTGAGGTTCTCTCTGAATAGGAAGAATTGTAATTTGAAGATCCACCTATGCAATTCATATACACCTAAGAAAGCAATATACCTAGTATAAATTCCTCCCTGATCCACAGCCCCACAGTCATTATGTACATATCTGTGATTTATTCATTTATTTATATTAATGTCTCTCTCTGCACTAGACTGTAAACTCACTGTGGGCTGGAAATGTAGGTACCAACTCTTTCAAATTGTTATATTGGACTCTCCCAAGCGCTTAGTACAGTGCTCTGTACACAGTAAATGCTCAGTAAATACAACTGATTACCAGCACAATAAATATTAATGATGAATAAATTTGTTCTATATGAAGAGTTGTAATAACGACAAATTGGAGGGCCAAGCAATTATCTTAGGAGGAAATACATGATCACTGTTACAGCACCCATCAACCGATCATGAGCAATCACAAAGTTAAGTTTTTTAGATTACTTTCAGAATGCAGTTGATGTGCTTGGATATTTTTCACCTTACTGAACTGAGAAGTGAGATTGTCAGGAGGAGATGTGACAGGGCAGGGAATGTGGGGCTTATAGTCTTTATCCCTATATTACAGATTAGTTAACTGAGATGTAGAGAAGTGACTTAACAATAATAATAATAATGGTATTTGTAAAGTGCTCAAAATGAGTCATCTACTGTACTAAACGCTGGAGTGATTTTTTTATAGTTCTTTATATCAATATCTATAAAGAGCTCATTGATAAAAAAATTAGTGAGTTCTATAAAGAACTCAATGATTAGCTTACTGTGTGCAGAGCAGTGTACTAAGAGCTTGTATTAAGCACTAAGTGATGTAAAATAATACTGATGTGAAATGATGTTCAATGCATATTGACCATAGGCAAGAAGAGTCAAGAGTCAAATTGCTCTGATCCATAGAATGCCGAGTGCATACCGGAGGGCTTTGCCCTTCTGGAGAAGCGGGGCTGTGGGCTGTGCTGAGTCCAAGGAAGACTGAAAACAGTGAAAATATTCTGAACCACAACAAGTGGCAAGAGATTCAGGAGCAACAACAGAAGACAAAGTACACAGGAAGCTACATGGTCTAATGGAAAGAGCCCAAATGTGGTAGTCAGATTATCTGGGTTCTAATCCTGCACAGCCACTCATCGGCTGCGTGGCCTTGTGCAAGTGATTTAACTTCTCTGTGCCTCAGGTACCTCATAATCCTCCCTCTGGTAGACCGAGAGCCCCATGTGCAACAGCGTCTGTGTCTGACCTGATTATCTTCTATCCACCCCACTGTTAAGTACAGTGCCTGGCACATAATAAGTGGTTAAATACCACTTTCACCATAATTCTTATTAATCTCAATAAATCATATTTATGGAGTGCTTAATGTGTGCAAAGCACAGTACTAAGCACTTGGGATAGTACAGTATAATGGAGTTCGTAGATAAGTTGCCTAACTATTAGGAGCTTACAGTCTAAGTGATTTGGCCAGTATGAATTTGGCATCTAAGATCCTCATCATCAACACTCATCAACTGCACTGCTTTAAGTATTGCTTCAGTGGGGACGTTTTCATGGAGTTATTTCAAACAACCTCTAAGGATATTAATTATGGTATTCATTTGGTGTATGTCAAAGCATAAGCTAAGACTAAGGAGGCACTGAAGTACACCAAATCATCATCACCAATGTTATTTATTGAGCATTTACTTTGTGCAGACCACTGTGCTAGTCACATGGGAGAGTTGGTAGACACATTCCCTGCCCACTACGAACATACAGAGTAGAGGGGGAGACAGGTGTTAATAAAAATCAGACAGTAATCCTTGTCGAACATGAGACTCAACACCTACTATGCTACTGAGTTAACAACAGTCTTTGTATTTATTGAGCCCTTACCATGTGCAGAGCACTGTGATAAGTGCTTGGAAGAGTACAATACAACAGATTTAGCAGGAAAGTTCCGTGCCCACAATGAGCTTACAACTTTCACTTATGTTCTTGGGAATGTGTGGATAAATACTGACATGGAATTTGTGTAGAAATATCTTGAGTGATTTGCATAAGTCTTGGGAAAGATGGAGTGGATGACTGGTCCAGGGCTGTGTCAAACTGTTCCAATGAACCAAGGTGACTTGAATAATATGTAAGTTACATGACATTTATTAATTAATTTAATGATAGAAACCTTGAATTGCATGTAAAAAGTATACGAACTGCATTAAGGGCTAATAGTATAGAATTAAAAATATTTCTGTTCTCATTGACTCTCAATTCAAGCATTCTTTTCCTAAGTACCAACCTTGGACTGTTCCAGTTTGCAGATAAAATACAGATAGAGCATGGGCCTGGGAGTCAGAGGTCAGGACTCTACAACTTCTCTGCTATGTGACCTTGGGCAAGTTACTTCATTTCTCTGTGCCTTCGTTCCCTCATCAGCAAAATAGAGATTAAGCCTGTGAGCTCTATGTGAAACAAGGGACTGTGTCCAAACCAATTATGTCGTATCTACCTCAGCACTTAGAACAGTGATTTTATTTATAATTTTATTACTATTGTGTTGATGAGAAATCATACCAAAGTTATGGAATTTATTCTAATGGGATTTTTCCAGTGTTCCCAAACTGCAGGGGCATCTTTTTAGGTTATCCTTGGTCATTTGCATGACTATTACTACAGGGATAAAACCGAGGCAAAATCAAACACTCCACATCTCATATAATTTTCCCATAGAAATCTATTACCCACAGTTACTCTTCACAGAATGGTGGTGGACCTCTGGACACAGGACAGAAGTATTGCTTTCCCTGTTCGTGCTTCTTTGCTGCATACTTTGATTTTCCTAGGTGCTACAGACTATGTCCTCCTGGCAGTGATGGTATATGATTTTTTTATGGTATTTGTTAAGCATTTACTATGTTCCAGGCACGGTACTAAGCATAGTTGCAGATACAAACTAATCAGGTCAGACACAATGTCCCATATTGAGCTAATAGCTTCCATCACCATCTTTTTCATTCATTCATCCATGACTCTGCTCTCTCATTCACTTCACACATCCAATCTGTCACCAAAACCTGCCGGTCTCACCTCCACAACATTGTCAAGATCTGCCCTTTCCTCTCCATCCAAACTGCTAACTTGCTGGTTCAATCCTTCATCCTTTCCCGACTGGATTACTGCATCAGCCTCCTTTCTGATCTCCCAACCTCCTGTTTCTCCCTGCTTCACTCTATACTTCACTCTGCTGCCCGGATTATCTGGGTACAGAAACTCTCTAGGCATGTCACTCCCTTCCTAAAGAATCTCCAGTGGTTGCCTGTCAACCTTCGAATCAAGCAAAAACCCCTCACTTTCGGCTTCAAATCTCTTCATCACCTCACCCCCTCCTAACTCATCTCCCTTCTCTCCTTTTACAGCCCAGCCCACACACTCTGCTCATCTACTGCTAACCTCCTCACTATGCCTCACTTTCGCCCGACCCATCGTAAACCCTGACCCACGTCCTTCCTCTGGCCTGGAATGCCCTCCCTCCACACATCCACCAAACTAGCTCTCTTCCTCCCTTCGAAGCCCTACTGAGAGCTCAGCTCCTCCAAGAGACCTTCGTGACTGAGCCCCCCTTTTTTCCTCTCCTCCACCTCCTCTCTTCCCCATCACCCCCCTGCCCGATCCCCTTCCCCTCCACACAGCACTTGTATATATTTGTACATATTTATTACTCTATTTCATTTGTGCATATTTGCATATTTATTTTATTAATGATGTGTATACAGCTATAATTCTATTTACTCTGATGGCATTGACACCTATCTACTTGTTTGTTTTTCTACTTGAATCATTCAATTGTATTTATTGAGCACTTACTATCAGCAGAGCACTGTACTAAGCACTTGGAAAGTACAATTCAGTAACAAATGGAGGCAATCCCTACCCAACAATGGGTTTCAGATGCAATAACTGAGACATAGAGAAGTGAAATACTCACCCCAAGGTCACACAAGCTGATGAGTTGCAGAGCTGTGACTAGACTCCAGATCCGTCAGACTCCCAGGCCCACACTGCCTCTACTAGGCTATGAGAATGCTCGTTATGTGGCCATATCTAACCCTTGCATTGCTCACTTATCATGAGCTACAACGTGCATGTCCAGCTAGTGGCTGTTATGTGAAAGGGCCCTTCCAGTCCAGATAGAGCAAATATATTGAGTCTCCACACAGCCCTTTGTGATGTGGATAAAATTAACCATTTTTTTCTGTGACTTACATCAGTGCTGAAGCTGACCTATGGGGAAACCTTCCCCAATAAGCTTCTGACATAACATGTGACTATGCTGATCGTAATTGTTCCTTTCCTTTTGAAACTCCTGTACTAAGTCAAAGTCATCTCTCCTTCTTTTAAGTCACAAGGCCTGCCCCAACTGCTCCTCCGACCTCATTGTCATCACCTTGATCTATGGATCTCCTATCATCATGTATTCTCTGGTCAAGTCAAGCCACTCAGACTGTGAGCCTGTTGTTGGGTAGGGACCGTCTCTATACCTTGCCGACTTGTACCTCCCAAGTGCTTAGTACACTGCTGTGCACACAGTAAGTGCTCAATAAATATGATTGAATGAATGACTGAATGTGGACAAACTGCTCTACTTCTTCTCTACTCGTATGTTTAACCCACAGATACTCAGTCTGATAATACAGGAGGGGACCACACTATTGAACTAAATGCATCAACAAGTGGATTCCTAAGCCAAACCCCAAGCCAAAGAAGAATTTTCATTTATAGATAGCAGCATATCAAAGTTCAAAGGGCATGGGTCTGGAAGTCAAAGAACCTGGGATCTAATCTCAGTTCTGCACACTTAGGTATGGTGACCTTCTCTGTGCATCTGAAAAATGGGGATTCAACACCTGTTCCCCCTCCTCTGACTGTGAGCCTCATGTGAGATTTGATTATCTGTCCAGGCTTTCTTGAAGTGTGTTACTTTCCTCGAATCCCTCTTGAATTTCTTTCTTTTTTTCATGAAACATCTTCTAAAGGGTCAAATTTACCTTCAATGCTATAACCCCACCCAAAACAGGATATGCACAACCTTGTCTAAATAAACTGTACTGAGAAGCAGTGTGACCAATGGATAAACCATGGGCCTGGGAGTCAGAAAGACCTGGGTTCTAATCCCAGCTCCACCACTTGTCTAATGTGTGACCTTGGACAAGCCACTTCATTTCTCTGTGCCCTCAGATTGTCTCATCTGTAAAATGGGGATTAAGACAGTTAGCCCCATGTGTGACATGGACTATGCTAAACCTGATTAGCTCATATCAACCCCGGTGCTTCATACAGTGACTAGCTCATAGTAAGCACTTAGTACCCTTAAAAAAAGTATGATTAAAGGAACTGAATAAATGGTAGCTCTCTAGACGTTACATTCAAGGAGCTTATTTTTATTCTTTTGGAATTAGAAGAATACTTTCCTTGAGCTCTGTTCGATGCAGACAGTTACTAGATGTCACTTCACTTACAGTTTTGTTTCAAAATTCAAATCCATAATTCTATTTTCAGACATGGCTAGCATCTGTTTAAATACAAATGGGGGAGTATTTCCTGGAAGAACAGGGTAGTGATCCTGTAAATAGGAGTGGATCAGGAGCAGAGGAACTTGTCTATGAGATGAAAAATCAACTTAACCTTCAACCTCCAGGAACTCCTAAATATTCTTTTCTGATCTTCTCTTAAAACTTTTAAAATAAAACAATAAAACGGTAGTACATATCAGTAATTCTGTAATGCTATAAAAGATTGTTCTCATGCTCTGCAAACAATAAGCCCTCAATCAATACCATTAATTGATGGAGCAGTTGTCCAGTTTTACGTGTTGATGTCTTGATATTTCATTTTGTCCTAGCCTGTGTTCTTACTGGTGTTGTCTATTTTAATTCTGAGAACAAGGAATGGGCCTCTGACACTTCTCCATGGTCTTTACAAGAGCCCAGAATATCCCATGCACACAGTGAGCCCTCAGCAAATGATAAAGAAAGGAATGTGCCAAGTAATAGTGCCTGAGCAAAGTCATTGACTTTATACCTCAATATAAAAGTCACCTTGACAAATCAGAGCCTCTCAGATCTTGGGAAGATATCCTTCTACCCAGAATCCTCTTCAGAGCACTTTTCACCTCTTGATTTCTCAGACTGTAGATGAGGGGATTTAACATGGGAGTGAAGACTGAATAGGAGAGAGAAAGCACCTTCTAGATCTCAGGAGAGTAGGAGGCTTTCACTTGGAAATAAGTCGAACCCACAGCCCCAAAGAACAGTGAGACCACAATGAGATGGGACAAGCAGGTGGAGAAGGCTTTGCGATGGCCCTCGGCGGAGGAAATCTTCAGGATGGTGATGAGGATGCAGACTTAAGATGCAATGATCACTCCAAATGGGAGTATCGGGATGATCACACTCCCAGTTACACTGTATACCTCAAGTGCGAAAGTGTCCGTGCACACCAGGTCTAAGAGAGGAGGGCTATCACAGACGAAATGATTAATCACATTAGGCCCACAGAAGGGCAATGTAAACATGATGGTAGTCTGTAGTGTTGCCACTGGAATCCCTGTTAGCCAGGAAGCCAGGGCCAGCTGCAAACATAACCTCTGGTTCATTATGAGCGAATAGCGGAGTGGGTCACAGATGTCAGTCTGTCTGTCATAAGCCATAGTTGTCAGGATCCAACACTCTGAGGGCCCGAAAAAGAAGGCAAAATACATCTGGGCTGCACAGCCACCAAAGGAAATGCTTTTATCCTTGGACAGGAAATTTGTGAGCATTTTGGGGATGATGACAGCGGTGTAACCGATATCCATAAGGGACAGGTTCCTGAGGAAAAAGTACATGGGGGTTTGAAGGGCAGGGTCCACAGTGGAGACCAACACTAAGAGAGAGCTTCCTATCAAGGTTATTAGGTATACTACAAGGAAAATCATAAACAGGATGATCCGAAATTCATGGAGATTGGAGAAACCCAAAAGAATGAAGTCAGTTACAAGTGACTGATTGGCTTCTCTCATTCGCATGTTTTTTGCTTTTTTTGGCAATGGAATTACAGAAATATCTGGGCCCAGTGTCTTCTCCGTTCAGGAAAAAATAGGTAGCAATTTTTTCAGGGTCCAGGTCTTCCGTATGAACATTTCTCAGAATGAACTTGGGTAGCTTATTTGGCCAAGGATCAAGAAGGTGATCACAGCATGAAATATATGGTCTCGAGGTTCTCAGTGTCCAGAAGCAAGTTCAGGAGACTGGGGAAGTGAAGTTAGCCAATAATACAAATTCTGCAAAGGAATAAATAAAGAGTTTCATTTTATCATCACTTGCCATTAAGGTTTATCATTGTTGAACCAACATTTTTCCCACCACACCATGTTGTCACCTTTATAGGAGCTAAGTCTGCTGGGGGAATTGAATAATCCCGGATTCTCTGCAGGGAACAAAGCACCCCGATCCATGATGCCCACCTAGAAATTTCCTCAACTTCTGGTCCCACAAACACACCTCCACACACCGACCTACACCCTCCCACTCAAAACCATCTGTACACAAACACAATCACATACATGCAGACATGCATACATGCAGGGTGCTCATGTGCCCAACAATGACTGGGTGAAAATTTTTCACACAGAAAAAACAACCAAAAATCTACCCACTCATCCGTACCACCTTTTCTCTCTCAAGTCCCATCCTTAGGGAAGTAGTGCTATAATTTTAGCAATTTGAGGATTTTTTTGTATGGTATTTAAGCATTTTGTGCAAGTCACTGTTCTGATCTCTGGGGTAGATACAAACTAATGAGGTTCGATACAGTCCATGTCCCAAACGGGGTTCACTTTCTTTATCCCCATTTTATGAATGAAGTCAGTGAGATATACAGAAGTGAAGTGATTTGCCCAAGATCACACAGCAGACAACTAGAAGATGGTTTGGAACTACATGGTCCCAAAAGACAAAGATATTTGTCTTCGCCTTCTCAGGTACCTGGAAATACTTCCGTACAACTCCTTTCTTCCCTTTATAAGAGACAGGTGCTATCAACAGGATTTTGGGGAGAGGAGGAATAGTTCAAAATCAGGGAACCAAGAAAATTATTTAAACTCCCCAAAGCCTTATTCTTTCCATAACAATGGTTTATTGTTGTCTTGATTTTTTAAATGTAGGATTTCATTTTTGAATAACTTTAGTGAAGTGAAAGAAAAGAATAAAACAAAAGCCGAAATGTATCTTGAGACTCCTTCTCGTGGCAACCATATAGTGTGTAAGGATAAGTTCTGTTTTCTAGAAGCAGTTTATCTGTTTATACGGGTCTGAAATATGAGACCACTAATCACGTGGTCAACTGTGCGGTAGTCTAGCTAAACTAAAAGCCGTGAGTAGTTTTATTTGTCCCTCCAAAATGAAGGAGTTTACAAAATTATTAGGATACTTTCTGTTCACATGCCATGAAGAATAGTTTATTTTATTGGGCATAAAATAGGTTCAGAAAGAATATTTCCATATATCTGCCTCCTTCTCGCCATCACTTTGCCCTAGAAAGAGCCGTTATGATGTAATTACTAGACAATAATAATGATGACATTAGTTAAGCACTTACTATGTGCAAAGCACTGTTCTAAGCTCTGGGGGTATACAAGGTGATCAGCTTGTCCCACATGGGGCTCACAATCTTAATCCCCATTTTACAGATGAGGGAACTGAGGCACAGAGAAGTGATGTGACTTTTCCAAAGTCATGCAGCCGATAAGTGGTGGAGCTGGGATTAGAACACAGGACCTCTGGCTCCCAAGCCCGGGCTCTTGCCACTGAGCCACGCTGCTTCTCTAGATCATTTTAATAACTTTATTAATCATCCCCTATTGTCCCTCTGTCCCCAGTCCAATCACATATTACAAAGTAAAGAAAGTCTCTTCTATTCAACACATTGGATGGTGGCACTCCATTGCTTCTAGACTGTGAGTCTGTTGTTGGGTAGGGATTGTCTCTGTTGCCGAATTGTACTTTACAATCGCTTAGTACAGTGCTCTACACAGAGTAAACGCTCAATAAATATGATTCAATGAATGAATGAATCTCTGTAAGTCAACAGGAACACGTCAATGATTTTCAAGTGAAATCCTTTCCTCTTGGACTTCACAGCTCTTAGGCAACTGTCTTCTTCCTAGGTAATTCTCTCTACCCAACCCAAGGAAGCTTGTACACTGTTCCAATCCTTCCCACTTTATTTTTTCCTGAAACCAGATTTCCACTTCTTCAAGCCCTACAAATTCCAACCACTCATGAGCCCTTCCCACAATACCCCTCCCCTCACTGTAAACTCAACTGGTGTATTTCTGTTAGTTGTATATGTAATTTTAAACACCTAGTTCACCTATCTAGTGTTATAAGATGTTAATCCTTGTCTAGTGGATCTATTTCCTCCATTAGATTGCAAACTCCTGTAAGGAAAGAACCACATTTTATCCTTCCTTTGTTATTCAACATACAGTGCCTAGACGAAGGCATTGCTCCGAGTTGGAACTCATCAAACACTGCTGCTAATCAATCATATTTATTGAGCACTTACTGTGTGCAGAGAGCTATACTAAGCACTAAGCACTTGGGAGAGTAAAATATAACAGATTTGGAAGGCATGTCTCCTGCCCATAAGGTGCTTACAGTCTAGAGGAACTTAAAAGTAGTGTCTCATCCATCCTCCCAACCTTCTTGCGAGATGCAAGACTTCAAAAACTAGGAAAGATGAAAAATGGGAAGTGAGAGGTCTAGGATTAGAAGTCAGATCTGCCATTTTCTAGACAGATGTCCTTTCTCCACTATTTATTAACACATGGTGAACGCTTTATTGAGAAAATTACCTGCCTCTTGAAGAAGATTGTTCTTCCACGGTTGATTTGAAAGGCTGATGTTCTGTATGATAAGACCTCTTTGAAATTTTGGGGTGATTCCTGAGAGGTGGTCCCCAGGACATTGCTTACAGCAAAGGGAGCAATGGGATAGCTCATTATTCTTTTCTTTACCTTTCTTTATAGAAATATAGAAGGCTTCATTAGGATAAATCATGACCCTGGGATGCTTGATTTTTTTTACACTTGAAAGATGTTGTAAAATCATTGAATTTTTAATTGTGCACACTGGGAGTTAAGCATAAACAGTGTTTGCCTGAACTTTTAGTGATTTGGATTTTTCAAAAGCCTTGCCTTCAAAGTCTGCTCACCTAAAAGAAAAACATAATCTGAATTGTTGCCTGAATTTAAGACAGGTAAATAACTGTTGGGATTCCTCATTGTATTCATGTTAGATGTACCCTGTAAATTATAAAGCTAAATCCTTGATAAATTGTTTCTGATGCTATTTTCACATCTGTGTTTGAATGTTTGGTGACTGGGTGAAATAAAAATCGCTCAGAGTGTGTGAGGCATTATAGATTTCTGAATATTACATTTAATATTAGCTGTTCATTCACTACTGAACTTTCCTTTAGTTGATTAAGGGCAGACTTTGACTTTCCTATAGATTGTAAGCTCCTTGTGGGTAGGGATCATATCTACCAATTTTATTGATTTGTTCTTTCCCCTGAGTGCTCAGTACAGGGCTCTGCACAAAGTACGTGCTCAATAAAAACCACTGATTGATTTCGGGATTTTAATTTTTACAGGCAAAACAGATATGGAAATCATCAATAATTCTCGGATTACAATGGCTGCAGGACTGGGATCCATAGGTAGACAATTATAATTATTACATTATTATTATTATTATCATCATCATCATTATTATTATTATTATTATTATTATTATGTGTTTTCTATGTGCCAGGCAATGTACTAAGCGCTGGGATGAATACAAGCAAAGTCCCTGTCCTGCATATGGCTCTTAGTATTATTCCCCATTTTACAAATGAGGCAACTGAGGCACAGAGAAGTGTAGTGACTTGCCTAAAGTGAAACAGGAGACAAGTGGCAGAGCTGGGAATAGAACCCATGACCTTCTTACTCCCAGGTCCATGCTCTATCCATTATGCCATGCTACTTCCCCTAATTAACATCACATTTAGCCTTTCAAAGGTTTCAGTGTGGCCTTCTAATGAGCAGTGTTGCTTCCCAAGGCATAAGAAATTATACCTCTCACTGTGCAAAAGTTAAACCCTGAAATCCGTGTTTCTTTTTCACCTGAACCAATCTCCCCTCTAGACCAGTGAAATGTATTCCTAGTTTATTCTGCTTTTAAATTCCTCCCAGTGGATTTATTCTGGGACCTGAAGATGTTAATACATCTAAACATGGAATACAGCAATCATGATTCCATTGGCCAGTCATAATCCCTAATGCCAACGTTGGTCTGTGGTGCCAACCAAAACTGGTTGGGCACCAGTTATTTAAACGTGGAGCTCATGTTGGGCAATTTGTCTGTTATACAGTTATATTGTTTCCCCCTGAAGTGTTTAGTACAGTGCTCTGCACACAGAAAATGCTAATTAAATATGATTGTTTGGTGCTTTCCCTTCATAACTTCAGGTTTGATCTAAAAAAGAAAATCAATCAATTCTAGATCACCCATGCACGTGGTGGCAAGCAGCTGCACAGATAATTCAAAATAACTGGCAACACTAAACTGAGGGGAGGCAATCCTGTAATGAAATATGGGGAGTTACTGCTTCAGATTTCTGAGGTTGCAACTTGGGGTTAATGTTGACAAGAATGTGCATGTTGCCGCTGATGATAATTGGAAAGCCTACTAATCAATCAATCAATCAATCAATCGTATTTATTGAGCACTTACTATGTGCAGAGCACTGTACTAAGCGCTTGGGAAGTACAAATTGGCAACACATAGAGACAGTCCCTACCCAACAGTGGGCTCACAGTCTAAAAGGGGGAGACAGAGAACAGAACCAAACATACCAACAAAATAAAATAAATGGGATAGAAATGTACAAGTAAAATAAATAAATAAATAAATAAATAAATAGAGTAATAAATATGTACAACCATATATACATATATACAGGTGCTGTGGGGAAGGGAAGGAGGTAAGATGGGGGGATGGAGAGGGGGACGAGGGGGAGAGGAAGGAAGGGGCTCAGTCTGGGAAGGCCTCCTGGAGGAGGTGAGCTCTCAGCAGGGCCTTGAAGGGAGGAAGAGAGCTAGCTTGGCACAGGGGCAGAGGGAGGGCATTCCAGGCCCGGGGGATGACGTGGGCCGGGGGTCGACGGCGGGACAGGCGAGAACGAGGTACAGTGAGGTACTACCCAATCCACCTTTAACAATTTAGCAATGACTATACATTTGGACCCTTATTAATGTGATTTGATTATAAAGGGATTTTCTGATATTTTTTTCATAGTATACGTTATGCATTACTTATGTGCCAGGAACAGTACTAAGTGATAGGGAAAATACAAGATAGGTCGGACAAAGGCAAAGCTTGATTACCTATCAGTGTCACTCATTTTCCAATCAATCTACTACATGGTTACAAACAAGGTTCAATCTCCTGAGCAACTAGCTTGTCTTTTCATTCTTACATTCATGATCTCTCTGAATTTTTGGTCTATAGTCTCTCTATGATGCCCTCCCCTTCAGGTCTACATGTTTATAATTTGCTGACCAATGTCGGTGTTAGTAGAGAAGCAGCATAGCTTAGCAGAAAGAGCACGGGCTTGGGAGACAGAGGTCGTCGGTTCTAATCCTGGCTCCAGCACTTATCAGCTGTGTGGATACAAGGAAATCATTTTGAATACAGTCTCTGTCCCATGTGGGGTTCACAGTATCAATCCCCATTTTTAAAATGAGATAACTGAGGCACAGTGAAGTTACTTTCCCTAGGTCATATGGCTGACAAGTGGCTGAGTTAGGATTAGAACCCATGACCTTCCGACTCCCAGGCCTGTGCTGTATCGACTACACCATGCTGCTTCTTGCCATGCTGACTTGCCCAGTGTCACATGGCAGGCATATGGCAGAGCCGGGATTAGGACACCAGTCCTCTGACTCTGAGGCCTCTGCTCTTTTCACTAGGCTATGCTACTTCTCTAAAGTTGTAAACTATTTCAGGTGTTGCATCCCCCCTCATTCCAATGAGCCACCTTGAACTCTGGGAGAATCGAGGTATCAAACAGTTCTAAGTTCTAAAAACTGTTACTTGTGTTTGAGAGTTTTGAAGATTGCATGCTTGGGAAAGGAAAAATGTAAAAACTGAATAATGGCTAGTCCTAATCCTCTTTTATACATCTCCATGGGTCCATTTGATTGGCTTCTCTTCTTTAGATTTACCTCCTGTAGTTTTATGTCACCATGAAGTTTAGCCTGTTTCTCCCCTCTCTGAGGTACTGTCTAAGTAGGTAGAATTGTAATTTGAAGATCGCCCTATGTAAATCATAGTCACCTAAGAAAGCACTATAAATCCCTCCCTGACCCTCAGCCCCACAGCCATTATGTACATATCTGTGATTTATTCATTTATTTATATTAATGTCTCTCTCCCCACTAGACTGTAACCTCACTGTGGGCTGGGGATGTAGCTACCAGCTCCTTCACATTGTTATATTGGACTCTCCCAAGCACTTAGTACAGTGCTCCGCACACAGTAAATGCTCAATAAATACAACTGATTACCAGCACAATGAATATTAATGATGATTAATGATTCTTCTAAATAAAGAGTTATAATAATGACAAATTGGAGGGCCAAGCAATTATCTTAGGAGGAAATACATGATCACTGTTACAGCACCCATCCTCTAATCAAATGATATTCTGAGCATTCATGAAGTTTTTTAGGTTACTTTCAGAAGGCAGTTGATGTGCTTGGATGTTCCTCATTTTACTGGACTGAGAGGTGAGATTATCAGGATGCGGTGTGATTCACTCATTCACCCATTCAATCACATTTATTGAGTGCTTACTATGTGCAAAGTAGTGTACTGAGAGCTAATATTAAGTGCTACATGATGTGAAAAGATGTTGAATGCATACTGACCACAGAGAGAAAAGTCAAGAGTCAAGCTGCTCTGGTTCCCACATGTAGAATGCAGAGTACAAACCGGAGGGCTTTGCCCTTTTGAAGAAGCAGGGGTGTGAGCTGTGCTGAACCCAAGGAAGACCGAAAACAATGAAAGCAGTCTGAACCACAAGATGTGACAAAAAGTGTTTCAGGAGCAACAGCAGAAGCCAAGGGCCAGAGGAAGTTGCATGGTCTAATGGAAAGAGCCCAAGGCTGGTAGTCAGAGGATCTGGGTTCAAATCCTCATGCAGCCACTCGTCCTCTGTGTTGCCTTGGACAAGTCACTTAACGTCTCAGTGTGTAAGTTACCTCATCTCCTCAAAAATCTCCAGTGGCTGCCAGTCAACCTAAGTATCAAGCAAAAACTCCTCACTTTCGGCTTCATGGCTCTCCATCACATCGCCCCCTCCTACCTCACCTCCATTCTCTCCTTCTACAGCCCAGCCCGCACCCTCCGCTCCTCTGCCACTAACCTCCTCACTGTGCCTCGTTCTTGCCTGTCCCGCCATCGACACCCGGCCCACGTCCTCCCCCTGACCTGGAATGCCCTCCCTCCACACATCTGCGAAGCTAGCTCTCTTCCTTCCTTCAATGCCCTACTGAGAGCTCACCTCCTCCAGGAGGCCTTCCCAGACTGAGCTCCCTTTTTCGTCTCCTCCTCCCCATCCCCCCTGCCCTACCTGCTTCCCCTCCCCACAGCACCTGTATATATGTTTGTACAGATTTATTACTCTATTTATTTTACTTGTAACATATTTACTATTCTATTCATTTTTTTAATGATGTTCATATAACGTTATTTCTATTTATTCTGATGTTTTGGTACCTGTCCACATGTTTTGTTTTGTTGTCTGTCTCCCCCTTCTAGACTGTGAGCCCGTTGTTGGGTAGGGGCTGTCTCTATATGTTGCCAACTTGTACTTCCCAAGTGCTTAGTACAGTGTTCTGCATACAGTAAGCACTCAATAAATGTGATTGAATGAATGAGTGAATGAATCTGTAAAATGGGGGTTCAATAATCCTCCCTCTGACAGACTGAGAGCCCCATGTGCAACAGGGACTGTGTCTGACCTGATTATCTTCTATCTGCCCCACAGTTAAGTACAGTGCCTGGCACATAATAAGTGGTTAAGTACCACTTTCATTCATTCATTCATTCAATCGCATTTATTGAGCGCTTACTGTGTGCAGAGCACTGTACTAAGCTCTTGGGAAGTACAAGTTGGCAACATGTAGAGACGGTCCCTACCTAACAACGGGCTCACAGTCTGGAAGAGAGCTTTCACTATAATTCTTATTAATCTCAATCGTATTTATGGAGTGCTTAATATCTGCGAAGCAGAGTACTAAGCACTTGGGAGAGTACAATTTAACAGAGGTGGTAGGAACATTCCCTAACTATAGAAGCAGTGTGGCTTGGTGGAAAGAGTCCAGACTAGGGAGTCAGAGGTAGTGGATTGTAATACCGGCTCTGCCACTTGTCAGCAGTGTGACTTTGGGCAAGTCACTTCACTTCTCTGTGTCTCAGTTACCTCATCTGTACAATGGGGATTAAGATTGTGAGCCCCACGTGGGACAACCTGATCACCTTATATTCCCCCAGTGCTTAAAACTATGCTTTGCACATAGTAAGTGCTTAGCAAATAGCATCATCATCATTATTTTTTATTATTATTGTTATTATAAGGAGCTTGCGGTGTATGTGATTTGGCCAATATGAATATGGCATCTAAGATACTCATTATCAACACTCATCAACTGCACTGCTTTAAGTATTGCTTCACTGGGGAAGTTTTCATGGAGTTATTTCAGACAACCTCTATGGATACTAATTATGGCATTCAATTGGTGTATGTGAAAGCATAAACTAAGATTAAGGAGGCACTGAAGTAGACCAAATCATCACCACCAATGTTATTTATTGAGCACTGACTGTGTGCAGACCACGGTGCTAACCATATGGGAGAATTGGTAAACATATTCTCTGCCCACAATGAACATGAAGAATAGAGGGGGAGACAGGTGCTAATAAAAATCAGGTACTAATTCTTGTGGAACATGAAACTCAACACCTACTAAGTTACTAAAGTAACATCAATCTTTGTATTTATAGAGCCCTTACTATGTGCAGAGCACTGTGATAAGTGCTGGGAAGAGTACAATACAACAGACTTAGCAGAATAGTTCCCTGCCCATTATGAGCTTACAAACTTTCACCCATGTTCTGGGGAACGTGTGGATAAAAACTGACATAGAATTTGTGTGGAAATAACTTAAATATTCTAAGGGGATTTGCATAAATCTTGGAAAAGATGGAGTGGATGACTGTTACAGGGGCATGTAAAACCGTTCCAATGAACCAAGATGACTTGAAGAATATGTACGTTACATGACATTTATTAATAAATTTAATGACAGAAACCTTGAATTGGGGGTAAAAGGTATAAGAAATGCATTAAGGGCTAATAGTATAGAATTAAGAAAATCTATGTTCTCATTGATTCTCAATTCAAGCATTCTTTTCCTAAGTACCAACCTTGGACTATTCCATTTTGCAGACAAAATACAGATAGAGCATGGGCCTGGGAGTCAGAGGTCATGACTATACAACTTCTCTGCTGTGTGACCTTGGGCAAGTCACTTCATTTCGCTGTGCCTTAGTTCTCTCATCAGTAAAATGAAGATTGAGCCTGTGAGCAATTTGTGGAACAAGGGACTGTGTCCAACCCAATTATTTTGTAACTACCTCATCACATAGAATAGTGATTGGCACATAGTGAACACATAACATATATCATAATTTTATTATTATTATGTTGATGGGAAATCATACCAAAGTTATGGAATTTATTCTCATGAGGATTTTCCCAGTGTCCCCAAATTGCAGGGCCATCTTTTTGGGTTATTCTTGGTCACCTACATGACTATTACTACAGAAATAAAACCAAGGCCAATCAAACACCACATCCCCATATACCTTTCCTTATCAATCAATCAATCAATCAATCGTATTTATTGAGCACTTACTGTGTGCAGAGCACTGTACTAAGCGCTTGGGAAGTACAGGTTGGCAACATATAGAGACTGTCACTACCCAAAAGTGGGCTCACAGTCTAAAAGGGGGAGACAGAGAACAAAATGAAACATACTAACAAAATAAAATAAATAGAATAGATATGTACAAGTAAAATAAATAAATAAATAAATAGAGTAATAAATATGTACAAACATATATACATATATACAGGTGTTGTGGGGAAGGGAAGGAGGGAAGATGAGGGGGATGGAGAGGGGGACGAGGGGGAGAGGAAGGAAGGGGATCAGTCTGGGAAGGCCTCCTGGAGGAGGTGAGCTCTCAGTAGGGCCTTGAAGGGAGGAAGAGAGCTAGCTTGGTGGATGGGCAGAGGGAGGGCATTCCAGGCCCGGGGAATGACATGGGCCGGGGGTCGATGATGGGACAGGCGAGAACGAGGCACGGTGAGGAGATTAGCGGCAGAGGAGCAGAGGGTGTGGGGTGGACTGCAGAAGGAGAGACGGCAGGTGAGGTAAGAGGGGGCGAGGTGATGGAGAGCCTTGAAGCCCAGGGTGAGGAGTTTCTTCCTGATGCGCAGATTGATTGGAAGCCACTGGAGATTTTTGAGGAGGGGAGTAACATGCCCAGAGTGTTTCTGGACAAAGACAATCCGGGCAACAGCATGAAGTATGGATTGAAGTGGGGAGAGACACGAGGATGGGAGATCAGAGAGAAGGCTGGTGCAGTAGTCCAGACGGGATAGGATGAGAGTTTGAACGAGCAGGGTAGCGGTTTGGATGGAGAGGAAAGGGCGGATCTTGGCAATGTTGCGGAGCTGAGACCGGCAGGTTATGGTAATGGCTTGGATGTGAGGGGTGAATGAGAGAGCGGAGTCAAGGATGACACCAAGGTTGCGGGCTAGTGAGACAGGAAGGATGGTAATGCTGCCCACAGAGATGGAAAAGTCAGGGAGAGGGCAGGGTTTGGGAGGGAAGACAAGGAGTTCAGTCTTGGCCATGTTGAGTTTTAGGTGGTGGGCAGACATCCAGATGGAGATGTCCTGAAGGCAGGAGGAGATGCGAGCCTGGAGAAGGGGGGAGAGAGCAGGGGCAGAGATGTTGATCTGGGTGTCATCAGCATAGAGATGATAGTTGAAGCCGTGGGAGCGAATGAGGTCACCAAGGGAGTGAGTGTAGATCGAGAACAGAAGGGGACCAAGCACTGAACCTTGGGGAACCCCCACAGTAAGGAGATGGGAGGGGGAGGAGGAGCCTCCAAAAGAGACTGAGAATGAAGGACCAGAGAGATAAGATGAGAACCAGGAGAGGACAGAGTCTGTGAAGCCAAGTTCGGATAGCGTGTTGAGGAGAAGGGGGTGGTCCACAGTGTCGAAGGCAACTGAGAGGTCGAGGAGGATTAAGATAGAGTATGAGCCGTGGGATTTGGCAAGCAGGAGGTCATTGGTGACCTTTGAGATGGCAGTTTCCGTGGAATGCAGGGGACGAAAGCCAGACTAGAGGGGGTCGAGGAGAGAGTAGATGTTGAGGAATTCGAGGCAGCGCATGTAGACAACTCGTTCAAGGAGTTTGGAAAGGAATGGTAGGAGGGATATGGGGCGATAACTAGAAGGCGAGGTGGGGTCAAGAGAGGGGTTTTTTTCGGATGGAAGATACATGGGCATGTTTGAAGGCAGAGGGGAAGGAACCAGTGGAGAGTGAGCGGTTGAAGATGGAAGTTAAGGAGGGGAGAAGGGATGGAGCGAAAGATTTCATGAGATGAGAGGGAATGGGGTCAGAAGCACAGGTAGCCGTAGTAGCACTTGAGAGGAGGGAGGAGAGCTCCTCTGAGGATACTGCTGGGAAAGATGGGAGAGTAGCAGAGAGTGTTGAGAGCCGGGGGGTTGGAGAAGGGTGTGGGGTGACTTTGGTGAGGTCGGACCTGATGGATTTACTTTTGTTAATGAAGTAGGAGGCCAGATCGTTGGGGGTGAGGGAAGGAGGAGGGGGAGGAACCGAGGGCCTGAGAAGGGAGTTAAATGTACGGAAGAGCTGGCGGGGATGATGGGCATGGGTGTCAATAAGGGAGGAGAAATAGTTTTGTCTGGCAGATGAGAGGGCTGAGTTAAGACAGGAAAGGATAAATTTGAAGTGAACGAGGTTGGCATGGTGTTTAGGTTTTCACCAGCAGCGTTCGGCAGCTCGAACATAAGAGCAAAGGAGGCGACAGTGGCAGTGATCCAGGGCTGTGGGTTAGTGGTATGAGAGCGGTGAAGAGAAAAGGGAGCTAGTGAGTCTAGCTGAGTGGAAAGCGTAGAGTTGAGAGCAGTAATCTGATCATCATACTGGGTAGAGAGGAGAGGGAGGCGAGTTGGGGTGTGAGGCGCTCAGAAAGGTGGATGGGTTCAAGAGAGTGGAGATCTCTGTGAGGGAGTAATATGGATTTACAGGGGAAAGGAGTGTGAGTGAGGAGGCAGGTGAGAAGATTATGATCAGAGAGAGGGATTTCAGAGTTGGTGAGGGTGGACACAGTGCCGCAATAGAAGATGATGAGGTAGAGAGTATGACCAAGTTGGTGAGTGGGTGAGGTGGGGTGTAGAAAGAGGTTGGCATAGTCAAGGAGAGATAGAAGATGGGCGGTAGAGGAGTCACCAGGGATATCCATGTGGATGTTGAAGTCTCCAAGAATCAGAGTGAGCATGGAAAAGGAGAAATGGAAGGTGAGGAAGGGGACAAAATCGTTAAAGAAGTTGGAGGTGGGGCCGGGCGGGCGGTAGATGATGGCTACAAGAATCTGGAGGGGGTGGTAGAGGTGAATAATGTGGGCTTCAAAGGAAGGGAAGGAAAGGGAAGGGGGAGGAGGGATAGTGCAAAAGCGACATTGGGGGGCGAGAAGGAAACCGACACCTCCTCCTTTCCGGTTAGTCTGGGGGAGTGGGAGAAGAAGAGGCCTCCACTAGAGAGAGCAGCAGAAGAGACCGTATCATTCGGAGACAACCATGTTTCAGTTAGGGCGAGGAGAAGTAGAGAGCTGGAAAGGAATACGTCCAGGATGAAAGGGATCTTACTAAAAACGGAGCGGGGGTTCCTGAGGCCACACTTGGCAGCAGCTGTCGAGGGAGGGGAGGGAGGGGGAAGGGTGTGAGTGGTGGAGACGGTTTGGATAGGGATGAGTTGGCGGGGGCCTAGGCGGGGAGAGTGGGAAGAGGGGTGGCAATGGGAAAGGAGACCTGGAATGGGGTGGGGGCGGGGAGAAGGGGAGGGAGGGGGCTGGGAGGGAGGAGTGGAAGACTGGTGCTGATACAGAGGGATCCTTGGTAGGGGTGAGGGGGAGTGGTTTTGGTGGGGGAGAAGGAGGGAAAAAGCTGGGTGGGAGAGGGGAAGGGGAAGGGGAAGGTGAGGAATGGGAATGGCAGTTGGGAGCAAGGGAATTGAAAGTTCATGGTGAGGTCAGTGAGGTTCATGGTGAGGTGACAGTACAGTGGGAGGTTAACAATTAGAAATCTGTTGCCCAGTTACTCTACCCAGAATGCTGGTGGACCTCTGGACAAAGGACAGAACTATTACTTTCCCTGTTTGTGCTTCTTTGCTGTATACTTTGATTTTTCTAGGTGCTACAGACTGTGTCCTCCTGGAAGTGATAGTATATGATATTTCTGTGTCATAGTAAGCATTTACTATGTTCCAGGCACTGTACTAAGCATAGTTGTAGATACAAACTAATCAGGTCAGACACAATTAATGTCCCATATTGAGCTTTCATCATCATCTTTTTCATTCATTCATTAATTCCTTCATTCAGGCATATTTATTGAGTGCTTACTGTGTGCAGAGCACTGTACTAAGCACTTGGAAAGTACAATTCAGCAAAAAATAGAGACAATCCCTACCCAACAACAGTTTTCAGACATAAGAACTCAGATCCTGAGAAGTGAAATACCCAGCCCAAGGTCACACAAGCAGACGAGTTGCAGAGCTGGGATTAGAACCCAGGTCCTTCAAACTCCCAGGCCCACCCTCCCTCCACTGAGCTATGAGAATGTTCTTGTTATGTGGCCATATGTAAACCCCTGAGTTACCCACCTATCATGAGCTACAAAGTGTGTGTCCGCCTGGTGGCTGCTACATGAAAGGGCCCTTCCAGTCCAGATAGAGTAAATACATTGAGTTTCCACCCAGCCCTTTGTGATTTGAATAAAAGTGACCATTTTTTTCTGTGACTTGCACCAGTACTGAAGCTGACCTATGAGGACACCTTCTCCAATAAGCATCTGCCATAAGATGTTACTATGCTGATTGTAAAGGTTCCTTTCCTGTTGATACTCCTGTACTATGTCAAAATCATCTCTCCTTCTTTCAGGTCATGGGAAAGCACAAAGCCTGGCCCACCTGCTCCTCCCACCTCATTGTCATCACCTTGATCTTTGGATCTACTATTCTCATGTGTTCTCTGGCCATGTCAAGCCACTCAGGTGATGTGGACAAGCTGCTCTCCTTCTCTACTCGTACATTTAACCCGCTGATAGCCAGAAAAAAAACAGGAGGGGACCACAACTCTTAAACTAATACATCAACAAGTGGATTCCTAAGCCAAGCCCCCAAGCCAAAGAAGAATTTTCATTATAGGTCGCAGCATATCAAAGTGCAAAGGGCATGGGTCTTGGAGACAAAGAACCTGGGTTCTAATCTCAGTACTGCACATTTAGTTATTGTGACCTTCTCTGTGCATCTGTAGCACCTGTTCTCTCTCCTCTGACTGTGAGCCCCATGTGAGACTTGATTATTGGTCCAAGCTCTTTCTTTAAGTGTGTTACTTTCCTCGAATCCCTCTTGAATTTCTTTCTTTTGTTCATGAAGCACCTTCTAAAGGGTCAAATTTACCTTCAGTTCTATTTCAGTCTAACAAACGATAACCCCACCAAAAACAGGATATGCACAACCTGGTCTAACTAAACTGAATTGAGAAGCAGTGTGACCTAGTGGAAGAACCATGGACCTGGGAATTAGAAGGACCTGGGTTCTAATCTCAGCTTCACCACTTGTCTAATGTGTGACCTTGGACAATCCACTTCACTTCTCTGTGCCTCAGCTTGTCTCAGTTGTAAAATGGGGATTAAGACTGTGTGTAGGACAGGGACTATGCAAAACCTAATTAGCTCATATCAACCCCGGTGCTTAATATAGTTCCTAGCTCATAGTAAGCACTTGGTACCATTTAAAAAAAGTCTGATTAAAGGAACTGAATAAATGGTAGATCTCTAGATGTTACTATTCAATGACTTATTATTTTTCTTTTGGAATTAGAAGAATACCTTCCATGAGCTCTGTTGGATACAGACAATTACTAGATGTCACTTCACTTACGGTTTTGCTTCAAAAATCAAACCCATAATTGGATTTTCAGACGTGGCCAGCATCTGTTTAAATGCAAATGAGGGAGTATTCCTTATCCAAGTTTTACAGATTCTGAAATCAAATTGGTACCAAGGCACTCAGAAGCTGCCTGGGAACAGTACGTAGCACCCCAAATCCTCCTGTACTCTCCGAAAAGTTCATCCGACTTGTATGGGATGAATCAGCTGATTAGTTAGCAAATTATTTTCTGGTGCAGGTTCGAAGTTCCCTCCACTTCCAAAATAATGTGATTTATCATTCTCTAATGACCGAAGCTAAAATGTGGAGCAATCAGGAAAAACGGCCGGTTCACAATCGGCTGACATCCCTGAAGTCCTAGGCTTCAGACAAGCTCTTATGTGTCTAGTTGAAACTAGCTAATAGCTAGAAAGTGAGATTGATCCCCATTCACTGTGCTTTAAAATCTTGCCATGAAGTAGAGTTGAAAAACAATTTCTCCCAGCTCCTGCACTTCTCTTTGGGTGAAATTCAGGCTTGAGAAGCTGTTTTCATAGTTTCAGTTCACTCAGAGTACCATTTAGAGGTTTTTGCTCCAGGGGAACCTATAAGGTTAATTCAGCTTCTAAAGAAATCAAGGGTAATTCCTTAGACATTGGGAAAATCTGACTCACTCCCCTGAGTCACATGTGAATGCAAAATGGGAGTGATTTCTCATTCTTGGGAAAAAGGTGATGTGGAACTTCACGCCAGATGCAATAGCAGTTCCAGGACAGTGGCATCAAATGTGAATACTAGGGAGAATGTATGGTATCGCCTAGTATGGAGGTTACAGTGGCAAAGATTCATTCATCCCTAGGCTGCACTGGGAGGAAAAGCATATCCACCTCCAGCCCAGGGGGAAAATAGCCTTCCTTGTGTCACCATATTTTGACAATCCATAATTATCTTTGCATTCATAATAATCTCACACCAATCTCAAAAGATAAAAAGCAGGTGAGTCCATAGAGATGAGTGCAATTTGCTGCCCAAGATACAAATCATCATCTCAACCCTGACCTAATAATAACAATAATAATGGTGATAATGAATGTGGTACTTATTAAACACTTACTGTGTGCCAGGCACTATACTAAACACTGGGGTAGATACAA
Source organism: Tachyglossus aculeatus (assembly GCF_015852505.1). Taxonomy (NCBI): domain Eukaryota; kingdom Metazoa; phylum Chordata; class Mammalia; order Monotremata; family Tachyglossidae; genus Tachyglossus; species Tachyglossus aculeatus. The sequence continues at coordinate 88,372 of NW_024044928.1, read as the reverse complement.
GATCGCTGGGTTGGGCACAATCCCTGTCCCACATATGATTCAAAGTCTCAGTACAGAACTTATGTAGATATTCATAATTTATTCATTTAAATTAAATGTCTGTCTTCCTCTCCAGACTGTGAGCTCATTGTGGGTAGGGAATGCATCTACCAACTCTCTTGTATTGTACACTCCCAAATTCTTAGTGCTCGGCAAACAGTAAATGCTCAATGAATACAACTGATCTTTTGATTGATTTATGAAGAATGAGAGGATTTGAATTTGTCACTATATTCTGCAAATCACTTCATTCAACAGAACTTGTCTAGTTTGTTATGTAACATAATTTAAGATCATTCTTTCCTACAAGTTCCAGTCCAACGTGTCTTTTCTATTAGTTGACAATCCTGAGCTTCCGCACTGTCCTCCCACTAGTTTTCTGGAGTTCACAACCACAGTAGTGGAAATGGTATTGATAAAAAAACCCAGTAAGCTCCTCTCTAGAATTATGTATATATCTACAGTTTATTTATATTAATGTCTGTCTCCTCCTCTAGACTCTAATCTCATTGTGGGCAGGGAATGTGTCTGTTGTGTTGCTAAATGGTACACTCCCAAGTGCGTATTACAGTGCTCTACACACTGTAAGTACTCAATAAACACATTTGTTTGAATAGACTACAAGCGCTTTGTGGGAAGGGAACACAACTACCAACTCTGTTGTATTGTACTCTCCCAAGTACTTAATTCTGTGCTCAGCGCAAAGTAAGCACCCAATAAATTAGATTGATCAATTGATTGAGCACCTACCAGAGGCAACACACTGCATACTTAGTACAGAGTTCTGCCCACAGTAAACAATAAATACCACTGATTTATTGATCAGTTGATTGAAGTTCTGAGATATAGAAGCATACTCCCTGCCACAAGGATCTTACCATTTGTGTTTCTTGAGGAATTATAGACATATGAATCTCCTTCAAGGAAACTGAAGGAAGATATTCAACTATAGTAAAAATAGTAGTCACATATAATATATAATACTTAGACTTGCTGAAATAAGGACTTTGGTTTTCTTTTAGCAGTGAGGAGTTAGAATGAATAAGTTAGAGCTCGCAAGGAGACAAATGGTTCCACCATAGTAATTGATAATAATTGTGGCATTTGTAAGCACTTACTCTGTGACAAGCACTGAACTAAGGTCCGGGGGAAATAGAAGATAAACAGGTCCCACATGAGACTCACAGTCTACGTAAGAGGGCTAACAGATATTGAATCCTGATTTTGCATGCATTTGAAGAAATTGAGTCACAGAGAAGTTCAGTGACCTGCCCAAGGTCACACAGAAGACAAATCAAGTAAACACTAGTCAAGAACACTCCTTAGGATAGAATGGAGCATGGAGGAAAAACACTTATGAAGTGATTTTCTACATAGATTCCTAATTGTTCTTGCCTGGAATTGGCAGGAGGCTTGGCAAAGCCCAGGAAAGAAAAGGCATGAGCGATTGGTTCAGATAGGGGTTTGTGGTTGTTGACAATGTATGGCTGGATCTGAGGGCTAGCATCAGATTTGGGAGGAATGGGGTTGGGATTTTAAGTGTTGCAGACACAGGTTGCTTGTTGAACTTGGATGATTTTGTTGCACTATTATTCAGGGAAAAAGAGATTAGATGACCATTCCTTGGAAAGTGTTAATATTATCCTAAAAGGTTTTGATACCCTATATACTTTTAAAAGGGAAAAGTACATGCTTATGTGTATTTTGATCCCCTTTTCTGTAAAATGTGCAAGGTGTAAGAACAACCCTGTTTCTGGCACCCTTGTACTAAAATAATAGGATTTTTAGTGGTGTCATTACACATTGGTCTCTAGCAGGTCCCTGTTTGCTCAAGGGAGTGGATTTCTGCCTGAGATCACACTTTTTGTGCATACTGCTTGTTTGTAATGTGACTAGGCCTCAGCCCTTCTTTCTTCTTCTCATTCTCCCTTCTGCATCACCATAACTTGCTCTCCTTATTCATTCCCCCTCCCAGTCTCACAACACCTATGCCCGTACCTGTAATTTATGCACTTATATTATTGTCTGTCTCCCTCTCTAGACTGTAAGCTTGTCGTGGGCAGGGAATATGCCCGTTTATTGTTATTTTGTATTCTCCCAAACATGTAGTGCAGTGCTCTGCACACAGCACGCTCTCGATAAATATGATTGAATGAATGAAAGGGAAGACCCATTTTGAAATGATGATCTCTTTCTTGAATGACTTTTGTCACATGCTAATTGTCCTTGCAGCAGATTTTTATGAGTCAATGTGGTTGGTTCTCAGATGGACCTGAAGAAGGTTCTTCTGGCACACTGAGCAGCCAATATCAAAAGAAGCTATGAGATTCAGAGACCCACTTGGATTAAGTGTAATTCCCAGGAGGGTGCAGGATGGGTTTGCTCACCACAGGAATTCTAACTTTCCCGAAGTTAACCCAATCAAAGATATCTGTAGCACTACCCAGATGATGAAAATATTCATGGCAGGTTGCTGCCTTCTCATATTTTGGTGTCTGTCAGTTCCAGAGGAACAAAAACGCCCCTCTGTAGTAGGTCAAGGAATTTCTTCACAGTAATGACTAATAGTATATGTTAAGCGCTTACTATATGCTAAGGACTGTTAAGTGCTGAGCTGGATGCAAGATGTTTGGGGGCTCACAGTCTAAAGGAGGAGGAAAAACAGGTATTGAATTCCCAATTTACAGATGAGGAAAATGAGGTGCAGAGATGTGAAGTGACTTTCCCAAGGTCACACAGCAGACCGGTGACAAAAGAGTGATTAAAACCCACATCCTCTGACACCCAGGCCCATGCATGTCTTAGTGCATATAGCATGGGCCTGGGAGTCATGAAGGACTTAGGTTCTAGACCTGGCTCTGCCATTTGTCTGCTGTGTGACCTTGAGTAAGTCGCTTTTCTTCTCTGGACCTCAGTTCCCTGATCTGTAAAATGGGATTAAGACTGTGAGCTCCATACGGGACAGGGATTGTGTCTAACCTGATTAACCTATATCTACTCTAGTGCTTAGAACAGAGCTTGGCAAATAGTAAGCGCCTAACAAATACCATAAATAAAAAAGATTCTATGAGGATCAAACCAGGATGTCCACAAATCAGTTGAGCAATGCAGATTGTAGCTGGGCTGAGTTAGTCCAGTCAAACATTACCCAGAATGCCCAGATTTACAGAGGATTAACGGGATTCAAGTTATAAAGAAATTTGGAGTGCATTTGTAGATGAGGCTTTTTCCTTCTGCAGGAGCCTCTGAGTGGCATTTACATTTGCTCTTACAGAAAGGAAAAGTCATAGAATCATGGCTGGAGAACAGATACAGGGTCCACCTAGTTTAACCTCCAGCCTCGAGGCCAAAGTGTACCTTAACCAGCCAACATAAACAATAGATTATCCTTCCTTGGCAACCTATATTAGTATTCCACAGGACCTACTTTCAAATTTGACCTCAATGGGTATCTACTTTACTATGAACCTCTTCTGAAAATCATCTGTGCTTAGAAGCAGCATGGCTTAGTGGAAAGAGCATGGGCCTGGGAGTCAGAGGTTGTGGGTTCTAATCCCAGCTCCATCACTTGTTAGCTGTGTGACTTTGGGCAAGTTATTTAACTTCCCTGTGCCTCAGTTACCTCATCTGAAAAATTCATTCATTCAATCTTACTTATTGAGCACTTACTGTGTGCAGAGCATGGTACTAAGCCGTTGGGAAGTACAAGTTGGCAACTTATAGAGACGGTCCCTACCCAACAACAGGCTCACATTCATTCATTCATTCAATCATATTTATTGAGCGCTTACTGTGTGCAGAGCACTGTACTAAGCGCTTGGGAAGTAAAAGTTGGCAACATATAGAGATGGTCCCTACCCAACAGCGGGGTCACACGCTAGAAGCGGGAGACAGACAACAAAACAAAACATGTAGACAGGTGTCAAAATCGTCAGAACAAATAGGATTATAGCTATATGCACATCATTAACAAAATAAATAGAATAGTAAATATGTACAGGTAAAATAAATAGAGTAAAAAATTTGTACAAATATATACAAGTTCTGTGGGGAGGGGAAGGAGGTAGGGCGGGGCAATGGGGAGGAGAAAAAGAAAAAGGATGCTCAGTCTGGGAAGGCCTCCTGGAGCTTTGAAGGGAGGAAGAGAGCTAGCTAGGCGGTTGTGTGGAGGGAGGACATTACAGGCCAGGTGAAGGTTGTGGGCCTGGGGTCAACAGCGGGACAAGTGAGAATGAGGCACAGTGAGGTTAGTGGCAGAGGAGCAGAGGGTGTGGTCTGGGCTGTAGAAGGAGAGAAGGGAGGTGAGGTAGGAGGGGGTGAGGTGATGGAGAGCCTTGAAGCCGAGAGTAAGGAGTTTAGTAAATGGAGATTAAGACTGAGCCCGATGTGGGACAACCTGATTACCTTGTATCTCCAGCAGCACTTAAAACAGTGCTTGGCACATTAGTAAGTGCTTAACAAATACCATTATTATTATTATATAGCATGGGCCCGGGAATCAGCAGGACGTGGGTTCTAATCATGACTCTGCCACATGTATGCTATGTTACCTTGGATAAGTCATAACTTCTCTGGGCCTCAACTACCTCATCTGTAAAATGGGGATTAAGAGTGTGAGGCCCATGAGGGGTACAGACTGTGTCCAACCTAATTAATTTGTATCTAGCCCAACACTAAGTACAGTGTTTGGCACATAGTAAGCACTTAACAAGTACCATAATTATGAATTATTATTATTATTATCGGAGATGGAGGGGCTGGAGGAGGGGTGCCAATAAGAATTGTGGTTTGCTAAGTGCTTACTACGATTATTATCATTATTATTCCTAATGTGGTCAAGACCCAGCTAGCCAGAAAGCCCTAGGCCCCAAGAATTCTTTCTCCTCTCTCCATGAAGTCTACATCAGCCTCCAGCCCAGTTAATGTCTTATGTAACTGCTGGGTCTTTGTTTGTTAGTAACTAGGATCCACGTTAGGGGCATTGTACTCTCTCCAGTGCTTAGTACAGTGCTCTGCACATAGTAAGTGCTCAATAAATGCAATTGAATGAATGAATAAAGGAAGGAAGGAAGGAAGGGGAGTTGCTATTTTTTTTTTGCTAGTCATTCTGTGTGAGCCACCAGTGATTCCGGGAATGGTGGGGGTCAGAAAGAATCCTTTTAATGGAGTTCTCAGGATGAGTTTCCAAATCTACACAGCTTGATGCCAAAGCACAAATATTGTTCTTGGCTCACGTGAGACTGTACTAAGCACTAGGAAAGCACAATTCAGCAATAGAGACAATCCCTGCTCACAACGGGCTCACGGTCTAGAAGGAGTGAGACAGTGAGACAAGTAAACAGACATCGACAGCATCAATATGTTCACTCATCAAACAAGTAAACAGGCATTAATATAAATAAATAGAATTATACATAAGTGAATATGTACATAAATGCTGTGGGGTGGGGAGTTGGGGCAGAGCAAAGAGAATGAGTCAGGGTGATGGGAAGGGGAGGGGGAGTAGAGGAAAAGGGGGGCTTAGTCTGGGAAGACCTCTTGGAGGAGGTGAGCCTTCAGTAGGACTTTGAAGGGGGTAAGTGTGATTGGTGGATTTGAGGAGGGAGGGCGTTCCAGGCCAGGCATAGGACATGGGCCATGGGTCGACGGTGGGACCCCGTTGCCAACTCCCCGTTGCCAACTCCCCGTTGCGGAGTGTATAGAATGGGATGTAGAAGGAAAGAAGGGAGGTGACATAAAAGGGGGCAAGGTGACAGACAGCTTTGAAGTCAATAGTGAGGAGTTTTTCAGTACAGAAGTGGCAGAGCCAGGATTAGAACACAGATCCATCTGACTCCCAGGCCTGTGCTCTGTTCCCTAGGCTACATTGCTTCTCAGTGCTTGGAACTTGGAAGGCACTTCACAATTACCACAGTTATCATTATTGTTGCATACATAAACTGCACACGGACACCCCCCCACCCCGGCACAAAACAATATGGTGAGAACCTATCCATGCACACTAGTGAGGTTGAAATGACTGAGGTTCAACCAATGATTGATTCCACATTGGAAGCATATGAAGAAGTGCCACTCTCACTGTCTTTATCAACCATAGAGCCTTCTTAAAATCTATGCTCAGAGGTTTACCCAGGGTCTGAACAACTCCTGTTCAGGTTACTAGCTGATACTCCAAAGAAATTATATTCTCTTACGTATGTTTATACAGAGAGAGATAAATCACTGACCACAATTTTGTGATTTAATTATTCATGGACTGGAGAACGCACTCAGAATTAAAAATTGGCACCCTACACATATCTTGTATCTGCTTGGAATTACTGATCATGCTCTTGCTTGCCATCTTTTGGCTAGAGTGAGAAATCGCTGCCTGAGCTGAAAAAAAGGATATAATAATAATAATGATAATATTTAAGTATTTATTATGTGCTAATCACTGTTCTAAGTGCTGGGGTGGATACAAGCAAATTAGACTGGAAACTGTCCCTGTCCCACATGGGGCTCACAGTCTTAATCTCCATTTTACAGAGGAGGGAACAGAGGCATAGAGAAGTTAAGTAATTTTCCCAAGGTAACAGGACAGATAAATGGAGGAGAGAAGCTGATGCAGTTGGATGAGGTCAGGCTGTAACTGATGCCCCATCATCTCAAAATGGAATTCAGCAACTCAAGCCATGGGATTCTTATTAATACTGGAGGAATGTCTGGGTGATAACTGTGGAATTTGTTAAGCACTTACTAGATGCCAAGCACTGTACTAAGCACTGGGGTAGATAATTGAGTTTCACATAGGGATCACAGTCTAAGTAGAAGGGAGATCAGGTATTGAATCCCCACGTTGTAGGTGAGGGAACTAAAGCACAGTGAAGTGAAGTGCCCAAAGTCACACAGCAGGCAAGGGCAAAGATGAGATTAGACTGCCCTTCTAGATTGTAAACATTGTAGTCTGTAACTTCTCTTTAAAGTAGGGGTTAAGACTGTGAGTCCCATGTAAATATGGACTGTGTCCAACCTGATTAGCTTGTATCTACCCCAGCGTTTAGTAGAATGCCTGGGACATAGTAACCATTTCACAAATAGCATAAAAAATAAAAGCCACAGTTGACACTTCAGGAGTGTTCCAAGAGGCTTCTTTGCCTACCTGGAATTAATAGATACCCATTCTTTTCTGTACATTACTCAGGATATACAGTATTACATAGTGCTGTCTTAGGAGAAGCAGCACGGTCTGGTGGATAAAGCATGGGCCTAAGAGACAGAAGGACCTGGGTTCTAATCCCACCACTTCTTTGCTAGTTGACCTTTGGCAAGTCAATTCACTTCTCTGTGCCTCAGTTACCTCATATGTAAAATGGGGATTAAGACTGGAGGCCCCATGTGGGACTTGGACTGCTTTCAACATGATTAACTGGTGTCTATCTCAGTGCTTAGAACAGTGCCTGGCACATAGTAAGAGCTTAACAAATACCAGGAAAAAAAAGGAACATTTAATGGAAAACTTCAGAATCTTAGAATATTCCTCCCTCACTTCAGAGTCATCGTGTTTCCTCCTCAGATCCCTGTAACGATGGACACCACTTTGGAGTTGGAGGGAGCCTCTGAGTGTAATCAATCAATCCATCAGTAGTGTTTATTCAGAGCTTACTCTGTGCAGAGGAATTGAGTTAGTCGTCAACAATCCTTGCCTTCAAGTAACTTATAGTCTTGGTTAAAAAAATACATATAAATGAGATGAAAAGGTCTCTGGTGTTGTATCTATTCTGGGAAGGGGCGAGACTAGGTAAAAATAGAACCATCTGGTATTAAACTGGATGACTGGCCTGCTTTCCTAAAGTGGTAACCGTGTAATCCAAAGAACAGATGATTGTGTCCCTTCTTGACAGTGCCTCTGAGAGAATGGCAAAAAGCCATGAAACTACAGTCAATCAGTCAATCAGTGGTATTCATTAAGCGCTTATTATGTGCAGAGCACTGTACTAAGCACTTGGGAAAGTACAATAAAACAGAGTCTGTAGACATATTCTCTGCCCATAACACGGTTAGAGTGTATCCATTAGTAATAATTACGGTACTTGTTAAGCACTTAACTATGTGCCAGGCACTAATTATTGCAGGGTGTCTGACCACTCTCCCTGAGATTGGATGGGGCCGGGAGGAGGTGGGGGGGCTGGATGTGCTTTTAAGGAGATTTTTCCAAGAATGCAACCACCCAGGACTCAGAACAGGATGAGGAGGGTGTGTTGCTTGTGAGGATTTCAGAGAGGAGAAACAGTTAAATGATTTCAGTGGGGGGAATTGCCACTTTTAATCTTTCTATGTGTGATTATACTGCCACTATCAGGCAATTCTGTTTCATTGCCTCACCTTGAGGCTGGATGAGCAGGGATAGCAGGAAAACACTTTCCAATTAATCAATCAATCAATGGCATTCATTAAGCGCTTATTATGTACATATCCTCTGGCCCTGGCCCTGAGGCTGTTGGTGGAGATGAAACCAGAGACCTCGTGTTGCTCATTTTTTTCCTTTTTATTTAAAAATTACTGTGAAAATAAAAATAATAATAGTAATGACAACAATAATTATAATGTTAGTGGTATTTGTTAAGTGCTTACTGTGTGCCAGGCACTGTATTAAGGTCCTGGGGCAGGTGGAGGAGATGAAACCAGAGGCCTCATGTTGTTTTCTTTCCCTTTTTATTTAAAAATAACTGAAAAACGAATAATAATAATAATAATGATAGTGGTATTTGTTAAGCGCTTCCTGTGTGCCAGGAACTGTACCCCATGGGGGGTCAAAGTCTCATTCACCATTTTACAGATGAAGTAACTGAGGTTAAGAGAAGTGAAGTGATTTGCCCAAGGTCACACAGCAGACAAGTGGTGGATCTGGGGTTAGAACTCATGACCTTCTGACCTTCAGGCCCAGTGCTCTATTCACCATGCTGTGCTGATTCTATGGGCCAGTAGCAGTCTAGGGCCAGATCCCCTCCACCCACGCCTCTTCCCCCGACCTCCATCAAGACGGGGGAGTTCTGTATCCACTGCTCAGTCTGGAGGGGCTGTACTTGTGCCTCCACTGAGGCTGCATGAATATGCGTGGGAGCAGTGCAGCAGTCTGGCAACAGATTGTATCATATGACTGGCAGGGAGAGGTGGCACCATGTTGGGTTTTAATTCAATCCCTTCTAATAGGGCTTCACAGAATTACTAGGGTACCCAGACAGATTCATCATCCAGACAAATGCCTCATATAAATAGTACCTCCCATTACAGAGCCCAGGTTTGAGTAGCATTGACCTAATGGAAAGAGCATGGACTTGGGAGTCTGAGGACCTGGGTTCTAATTCTGCTTCTGATGTTTGTCTACACTATGACCTTGGGCAAGTCACCTAACTACTCCAGAGTATAAGCTCGTTATGGGCAGGAAATGTGTCTGTTCATTGTTATAGTTTACTCTCCCAAGTACTTGGTATAGTGCTCGGCACACGGTATATGTTCAATAAATACCACTGAATAAGTGAATGCATACTCTGTATCTCAGTTTCCTCATCTGTAAAATGGAGATTAAATACCTGTTTTCTCCTCAATTTGTTAACTGCTTTTGGGACAATGACTGTGTTGGATATGGTAATCTTGTATCTACCACTGTGCTTAGTACTGTGTTTGGCACATAGTAAGTGCTTAACAAATACCATAATCATCAATCAACGGTATTTATTGAGGGCTTATTGGATGCAGAGCACAGCACTAAGGGACTGGGAAAGCACGATATTATAGAGTTGGTAAAAAGATAATTATATTATCATCATAATTTATAACTAATAATTAGATCAGAAATTATGATATTATTAGTATTATGTTGTATTTTGTTAATCAATTAAGTCTGGTTCTCTTATTGGTGGTTTGGAGGCCATTGGTGTCCTGACAAATGTTTCTCCTGTTCCATGAGGTTTCTTCCCCATGTTCAAGATTTCCTTTACTCAAGTTTTTTTTTCTCTCTGCTCTACATTTCTGGTGCAGAATCTATCTTAAGAAAACTAAGAATCGAAAAAAGAGGGAGCAAATGATTATAGAGCATTCTCAATCAGTCATTCAATCAACCAGTGGTATTTAGTCATTCATTCAATCTTATTTATTGAGGACGTACTGTGTGCATAGCACTGTACTAAGCACTTGGAAAGTACAATTCGGCAACAAATTGTACCATCCCCACCCAACAATGAGCTCACAGTCTAGAACATGTTATTGAGCACTTACTGCATGCAGGACACTGTACTAAGCACTTAGGAAAGTACGGTACAATAGAGTTGGTAGACAAAATACCTGTCCTCAGTGAAATAGTGCATCTCGTTGGCCATCTCAGCAGTTGTATATTTGCAGCTCCTAATTGATGGCATTTATATCTTTATTGGTTCACTTACCCATCTCTTATTACTCTTATGACCAGTTTGGTCTTTGTTTTTCTGCCCTTTTCTACCACATGTAAACAACTTGTGTTTGCACAGCTTTCCTGTTTGACTATGATTGGAGGGTTGGAATCACATACCTTACCTTCCTGGTACTCTCTCCAGTCCCAAGTACAATGCCAGCTGACAATATGCTAATCATTAAGTTATGAAAGACACCATCTCTCTTCGCACACCCCTTGTCCACCTCACCATGCCCACCCTACTTTCTCACTGCAGAAATGTCTCACCATGATCTTTAGACTTTGCTATTTGCACTGGGGACAGTGAGCTCCCATCCATTCTTGTGAGGGTGGATGAAAAGCCTACTGCATGACCAACTTTCTTCACTGTCTGCTCATAAAGACACATGATGTACTAAGATGGTTGTTTCAGTCATTGCTTGTCTGTTTTTTGAACCTACCTCTTGGGATCCCAATGTGGGTATAGCTTTTGTTCGAGAAGAAACAACCTCTCTCCTGAGTACTTTACCTTTTCATTTACCCATACAGGAACTGATCTGGTATCCACACTCCTCACATATCTTAGCATTCATTCATTTAATCATTTTTATGGATCATTTACTTTACTAAGTGCTTGGGAGAGCACAGTATAACAATAAACAGACACATTCCCTGCCCACAGTGAGCTTACTTTATCGGGGCAACCTTTGTGTTTTGGGGAGGTTTTTTGGTATTTGGTAAGCACTTACTATGTGCCAGTACTAAGCACTAGGGTAGATACAAGCCAATTAGTTTGGACACAGTCCATGTCTCATATGGGGCACCCAGTCTTAATCCCCATTTGATAGATGAGGCAACTGAGGCCTAGAGAAGGGAAGTGACTTGCCCAAGGTCACACAGCAGACAAGTGGCGAAGACAGGAGTAGAATACAGCTCCTTCTGACTCCCAGGCCTGTGCTTTATCCCCTGAGCCTTGCTGCTTCCCAGTATTTGTCACACTACCTCAATGTTGATGAGTGGCTGCATACTTTGTTGTTGATAATCACGGTCTCGCCATTTGATGTTGAGTCGGTTTTGTAGTTGATGTTGGGAGGTTGTTTAGTAAATCCAATTGGTCTTCTGGGGTAGGTACAGATCTCATATCTGTACAGAAAGTCGAACACCCCAACCAGTGGGACCTTCAGCTTGGTGTGGTCTGCCAATCTTCTGAAAGTCAATTTGAGCTTTTCCAATTATTTTTCTATTTAGTATTCCTGCAAATAATAATAATAATAGCATTTATTAAGTGCAAAGTACTATTCTAAACGCTGGGGAGGTTACAAGGTGATCGGGTTGTTCCACGGGGGCTCACAGTCTTCATCCCCATTTTACAGATGAGGTAACTGAGACCCAGAGAAGTTAAGTGACTTGCCCAAAGTCACACAGCTGACAATTGGCGGAGCTGGGATTTGAACCCATGACCTCTGACTACAAAGCCTGGGCTCTTTCCACTGAGCCACGCTGCTTCTCTGTCCTCCTCTCCCATCATCTCTCTCCTTCACACTGGAGATAGTTTGGGGGTCTTACAAAACTGTGTTAGGGGATGAAGAATAGGAAGAGGGGGTGACGCCTCTTGTCGGAATGATTGTTGGAGGATGTGCACAGGTCCCTGTTGCTCCTTAACCCTTAGAGGGGGATAGTTGACCCACATCAGTCATGGGCTAGACTTGAAATTGATGAAAGTCACAGCTCTCCCAGGGAGTTTGTGTAAGGAAAATTACTTATTTTTAAAAAAGCAAGTCACTTAACTTCTCTAATCCCTTGTCTGCAAAATGGGAATCCATTATCTGTTTTTCTCTCCTACTTAGACTGTGAGCTCCGTGTGGGACCTTCCCCCTAATTTCTAGACTCTAAGCTCGTTGCGGGCAGTGAATGTGTGTGTTTATTGTTGTAATGTACTCTCCCACAGTAAGCCCTGAATACACTAAGTGCTCAATAAATACGATTGAATGAATGAATGAATGAATGAATGAATGAAAAACAATAATTGTGCTACTTGTTTGCATGTCAGGCGCTGTATTAAGCTCTGTGATACATACATATTGTGTTCGACCCAATCCCTGCCCCATGTGGGGTTCACAGTCTCCATTTTCCATTTTACACATGAGGTAACTGAGGCACAGAGAAGTGAAGTGACTTGCCAAAGGTCACACAGCAGACAAGTGAGGGAGCAATGAGGTAACTGAGGCACAGAGAAGTAAGTGATTTGTGAGGGTCACACAGCAGACAAGTGGTGGAGTCGATATTGAAACCCATGATCTTCTGACTTCCAGGTCTGTGCATTATCTACTGTGCCATGCTGATGACCTGATTACCTTGTATCTACCCTAATGCTTAGTACAATGTTTGACACATATAAGCACTTAACAAATACCACAATTATTATTATCAATAATAATGCTGATAATGATAATAATAATAAAATAGGTCATTTGAGAAGCACTCAAAATTCCAGTACCAGAAAGGTCATGGTAACTTTTTTTATTCATCACATGGAAACGTTCTGGGTTTGTGATTTTTCAGGGACCTGGATCCAAAGTACTGAATCCCCTGAGAAAAATGTCTCTCAAAATAGGCGGTTTAGGAGCCAGGGGAGGAGAAAGGCGCTCTATTTTATCATTAATTGGTCAATCCCAGGCTTCAGAAGACCTGGAATAAATTTTCTCCTTCCACTTGAAGACAGTTAAAGCAAGGAAAGACCCGTCTCCTTTCTGCCTTCTAAGTTGGTCCAGAGCTTCAGGAGTTTGGTTATTTCCCTCAAAATAATCTAAGTGGACAAAATGAAGAACCTTCCTAGAGGTGAGTTTTCAGAACTTTTGATCTACTTATTGACCATTTTTTTGAGAGCCATTAAAATGTGACTTTTCAGCTGAGATAAAAAAGAATAAATCCATCAAAATAATTATGCTTGATCTATTTGATTGAGGGACCAGTCAAATACAGTTTATGTTTATGGTCACCCTTCCCACAATCAATCAATCAATCATATTTATTAAGTGCTTACTGTGTGCAGAGCACTGTACTAAGCGCTTGGGAAGTACAAGTTGGCAACATATAGAGACAGTCCCTACCCAACAGTGGGCTCACAGTCTAGAAGGGGGAGACAGAGAAAAAAACCAAACATACTAACAAAATAAAATAAATAGACTAGATATGTACAAGTAAAATAAATAAATAAATAAATAAATAGAGTAATAAATATGTACAAACATATATACATATATACAGGTGCAGTGGGGAAGGGAAGGAGGTAAGATGGGGCAATGGAGAGGGGGGCGAGAGGGAGAGGAAGGAAGGGGCTCAGTCTGGGAAGGCCTCCTGGAGGAGGTGAGCTCTCATTAGGGCCTTAAAGGGAGGAAGAGAGCTAGCTTGGCGGAAGGGCAGAGGGAGGGCATTCCTGGCCCGGGGGATGATGTGGGACGGGGGTCGACGGCGGGACAGGTGAGAACGAGGCACGGTGAGGAGATTAATGGCAGAGGAGCGGAGGGTGCGGGCTAAACTGTAGAAGGAGAGAAGGGAGGTGAGGTAGGAGGGGGCGAGGTGATGGACAGCCTTGAAGCCCAGGGTGAGGAGTTTCTGCCTGATGCACAGATTGATTGGTAGCCACTGGAGATTTTTGAGGAGGGGAGTAACATGCCCAGAGCGTTTCTGGACAAAGACAATCCGGGCAGCATCATGAAGTATGGATTGAAGAGGGGAGAGGCACGAGGATGGGAGATCAGAGAGAAGGCTGATTCAGTATTCCAGACGGGATAGGATGAGAGCTTGAACGACCAGGGTAGCGGTTTGGATGGAGAGGAAAGGGTGGATCTTGGCAATGTTGTGGAGCTGAGACCGGCAGGTTTTGGTGATGGCTTGGATGTGAGGGGTGAAAGAGAGAGTGGAGTCGAGGATGACACCAGGGTTGCGGGCTTTTGAGACGGGAAGGATGGTAGTGCCGTCAACAGTGATGGGAAAGTCAGGGAGAGGGCAGGGTTTGGGAGGGAACACAAGGAGTTCAGTCTTGGACATGCTGAGTTTTAGGTGGCGGGCAAACATCCAGATGGAAATGTCCTGAAGGCAGGAGGAGATGCGAGGCTGGAGAGTGGGGGAGAGAGCAGGGGCAGAGATGTAGATCTGGGTGTCATCAGCGTAGAGATGATAGTTGAAGCCGTGGGAGCGAATGAGGTCACCAAGGGAGTGATTGTAGATTGAGAACAGAAGGGGACCAAGCACTGAATCTTGGGGAACCCCCACAGTAAGGGGATGGGAGAGGGAGGAGGAGCCTGCAAAAGAGACTGAGAATGAACGACCGTAGAGCTAAGAGGAGAACCAGGAGAGGACAGAGTCTGTGAAGCCAAGGTCAGATAGTGTGTTCAGGAGAAGGGTGTGGTCCACAGTGTCGAAGGCAGCTGAGAGGTCGAGGAGGATTAGGTTAGAGTATGAGCCTTTGGATTTGGCAAGCAGGTGGTCATTGGCGACCTTTGAGAGGGCAGTTTCCATTGAATGTAGGGGACGGAAGCCAGACTGGAGGGGGTCGAGGAGAGAGTTGGTGTTGAGGAATTCAAGGCAGCGCCTGTAGACAACTCGATCAAGGATTTTGGAAAGGAATGGTAGGAGGGATATGGGGCGATAAATACAAAGTGAGGTGGGGTCAAGAGAGGGATTTTTGTAGGATGGGAGAGACATGGGCATGTTTGAAGGCAGAGGGGAAGGAATCAGTGGAGAGTGAGCGTTTGAAGATGGAAGTTAAGGAGGGGAGAAGGGATGGAGCGAATGATTTCAAGAGATGAGAGGGAATGGGCTCAGAAGCACAGGTGGTCGGAGTAGCACTTGAAAGGAGGGAGGAGAGCTCCTCTGGGGATACTGCTGGGAAGGATGGGAGAGTAGCAGAGAGTGTTGAGAGCCGGGGGGTTGGAGAAGCGTGGGGGGAGTGACTTTGGTGAGGTCGGACCTGATGGATTTAATTTTGTTAATGAAGTAGGAGGCCAGATTGTTGAGGGTGAGGAAAGGAGGAGGGGGAGGAACCGGGGGCCTGAGAAGGGAGTTGAATGTACGGAATGAGTTTATAGTCTAGAGGGACATCCCATGTATCATCTGTCTGAGTCTATCCAATCTAATAATGTTTTTCTGGAGAGATGCCAGATTCCTTCCCGTGCTCCCTCATTCCAGGGCCTTTGCCTTCCCTTCCCAGAATCCTGTGATAGTGGGCACTGGCTCTCTAGCCAGAAAACTAATCAAAATTGAGAAGCAGCGATAAAGCACAGGCCTGGGAGTAAGAAGGTCATGAGTCATGGCTCATCCACTTGTCTTCTGTGTGGCCTCGGATAAATAATAATAATAATAATAATAATAATAATAATAATAATAATAATAATATAATATTTGTTAAGCATGTACTATGTGCAAAGCACTGTTCTAAGCTCTGGGGGCGATACAAGGTCATCAGATTGTCCCACGTGGGGCTTACAGTCTTCATCCCCATTTGACAGATAAGGGAACTGAGACCCAGAGAAGTGAAGTGACTTGCCAAAATCACACAGCCAACAAGTGGTGGAACCGGGATAAGAACCCAGGACCTCTGACTCCCAAGCCTGGGCTCTCTCCACTGAGACACGCTACTTCTTTGCTTCTCTGTACTTCAGTTATCTCATCTGTGAAATGGGGATTAATAATGTGAGCCCCACGTGGGACAGGGACTGTGTCCAACCCTATTTACTTGTATTCACCCTAGCCCTTAGTACAGTGTCTGGTACGTAGTAAGCACTTAACAAATACCGCAATTATTATTATTATTGTTATTAATAAAATTTCCTGGACATAAAGGCATGCTCTTTGTGGGCAGCGGACATGTCTGCCACCCTTGTTGTATTGTACTCTCCCAAGCACTTAGTACAGTGCTCTGCACAATGTAAGCACTCAACAAATACCTCCAATTGGTTGATTTATATGGCGTCACATCCATTCAAGATAATGGACAGAAACAGACCAGATTAAAAACCAGATTGCCTGGCAAAAACTGGATAAATGGACACCTTAGTGCTGGTGTTGTGGGGTTTGATTTGTTTTTGTTTTCTTCCTCCCTACAAAGCCCTACTAAGAGCTCACTTCCTCCAGGAGGCCTTTCCAGACTGAGTCCCCTCCTTCCTTTCCCCCTCCTCCCCCTCTCCATCCCCCAGCCTTACCTCCTTCCCCTCCCCACAGCACCTGTATATACGTATATATGTTTGTACATGTTTATTACTCTATTTATTTATTTATTTATTTTACTTGTACATATTCACTATTCTATTCATTTTATTTTGTTAATATGTTTTGTTTTGTTGTCTGTCTCCCCCTTCTAGACTGTGAGCCTACTTTTGGGTAGGGACCGTCTCTATATGTTGCCAACCTGTACTTCCCAAGTGCTCTGCACGCACTAAGTGCTCAATAAATATGATTGAATGAATGTTTGGTTTCGTTTATGGCATTTGTTAAGCACTCACCGTGCGCTCGGAACTGTACTAAACATTGGAGTATTTACAAGCTAATCCTATTGGACACAGTCCAAGAGCCACATGGGACTCATAGTCTTAATTCCCATTTTACAGATAAGATAACCAAAGCATAGAGAAATTGAGAGGTGCCCAACGTCACATAGCAGGCAAGTGGTAAACAACAATTCCATGTTTCCCTTTCCCCACCCCTTTCATGATTTTATCCATTTCTATCAGGTCCTCTGTCACCCTTCCTATTTCCATATTGGAAAATCCTAATATCTTCTTCCCACAGGGACTTTCCAGAATCACAGAAGGGAGTTAGAAATTACAGACACATGGGGGGCTGAGATGGACAAATTCAGAGAGGGAACATCACAAGAATTGAAATGGAAAAAGGCAAGGGCTTGCTGCTTTCTTCCATGCCTCCCTCCCTGCTCCTTCCCTTTCCCCCTGGGGTTTGGCAATTTTGTAAAATCCTTATCAACCCTTCTCTTCTATTCACCCTCCTTTCCCTTCCTCTCTGAACTTGTCAAGGGAATTGCATCAAGCTATCACAGCTGAAAATGATTGCTAGCTGCAGATGTGTTTTGCTTGCATAGAGAAGCTACAACAACTTCCTCCTTGTGGTGTTTTGTTGTTTAGAAGAAAATTAATATAAATTAAAGAATACGAATGCCTCTAGGAAAAGTTAATATTAGCATTTCACACATTTTCATATGTTTTTTAGACTCATGTCTGGCTAGATAATATGCGACTGTCGAACTTGAGATACTTCTTAAAATTCAAGCAGCATTCACCTAAATGTGATTCAGTATGTTTTCTGCTGCAACTGAGGAACTTCGTTTCTTACTCTGTAGCTGAAGAACAGGGAAATAATTGTTTAAAGACAAATGGAAAATCAAGGTGAAGAAAGCAATTTATGTAACACTTGTCAGAGGACTTTGGTTGCAAATGATATACTCAAGGTGTTATTATCTCTATTACACACAGGAAAAAAAGATAACGCTGAAATTCTACTGCTGCTTTTGAAAATTATTTCTAATATCTGAAGTGGTAATTTAAAAGAACCAGAAGTTCTTTTTTCTTTAAATAAGTGAACAAAAATTATAACAAATGATTATCTAATCCCCAGAGAAAACTTGTAGCCATATCCAGGTTACAGGTATTGAATCCTCACTTTCCAGTTGAGAAAACTGAAGCAAGGAGGAGTCAAGTAACTTGTCCAATGTCATACTGCAGGCAAGTTGGAGAGCCGGGATTAGAACCTAGGTCATCTGATGATACCAGGTCATATTGCTTCAATAAATCAAAGAATATCAATCAATATATACCAATCAATAAGTTGGTAACATGGGAATTTGCTCCCACAAGAAATTGTATAGTTTGAAAATGTAAAGTTTCAAGAGTGGTTTTGTTTTAACCACTGACCACCCCAACACACCTTTAACCCAGTTTCTCTCAGGGCCTGGGAGAATGACACCATCTTAGAATTGATTGGGGAATTGGCTTTCCTTTGATGTAAATCTCACGTTCGTTCAGTCCACCACCCTGCCCCATGAGAACCCCTGCAGAAACAAGCAGTAACTATGGTGATCCAGGAGTGAACCAATACAAAAGAAATGAAAGCCCCGTTAGAAGAATTTGGCTAATAACCACTTTCCCACCCAAAGAATTGAGTAAAATATTGTGTACCCGATTTTAGTGTGATTTGAGATCATTTGAAATCTCTAGCAAGCAGTATTTTCATTTCCTGAAGAGGGTCTATGTGATTTTTAAACAGGAAAAATAAAGGAATTTAATGCTAGACATGCAAACATACATATTTCCATTTACTCCTGAATTAACAGCAGGTTCCATTTTGTTTCTCTAGATACATTGCAGTATTTATATGGCTGAAGGGAGTCGAACCAGAATAACAGAGTTAATTTTTCTGGGGCTAACGAATTATCCCCAGTGGCAAATCATTCTCTTTATGATCTTTTTATGTTATTATCTTGTCACCTTGGTAGAAAACCTGGGGATGATCACACAGATCAGAGTATATTCCCATCTTCAAAGCCCCATGTACTTTTTCCTCAGCCACCTGGCTTCTGTGGACACCTGTTTCTCCTCCATTGTTGCCCCAGTGATGCTGACTGATTTCTTCAAGAAGAAAGTAACCATCTCCTTCCTGGGATGTGCAGCCCAGTTGTGGTTCTTTGGCCTCTTTATGTCTACTGAATGTTTCCTGTTCTCTGCCATGGCCTTTGATCAATATGTTGTGATCCAAAACCCACTTCTCTCTACGGTGTTCATGTTCCCAGAGATGATGTCACCTTACGTGCTGGGCTTTCTGAGCACCTTGACCCACGCAATGTCGACGTTTCACTTACCCTTCTGCGGCCCAAATATCATCAACCACTATTTCTGCGATAATGCTCCACTCTTAGCCCTAGCCTGTGCCGACCTCCATGCCAGTAGGTGGCTCCTATTCATCTTGACTGGCGCCGTAGGAGTATCTAGTGGCCTGGCCAATTCTGGTCTCCTACGTTTACATCTTCACTGCCATCTCGAGTATTCGCTCTGCCGCCGGGAGACGGCAAGCCTTCTCGACCTGTTCCTCCCACCTGACCACTCTTGCCATCTTGTATGGGACCCTCTTCTTTATCTACATTCGACCCGGTGCGAGCACTGTATGTGAATAATGTGGTGTCTATCTTCTACACAGCTGTCATCCCCATGTGGAATCTCCTGATCTATAGCTTGAGAAACAAAGAGGTGAAAGATGCCCTCTGTTGGACTTTACAAAGAAGATGGTTCTCTACAGGTAAGAGAGCTATGTTTGTTTCAATTCTTTCAGGAGGAAATTTTCTGAACATACAGAGGGGCTGAGGTTCTTTTCTAACTGGTGCTTGTGGCAGTCCACCACCTTTAATAATAATAATAACAATAATGGTATTTGTTAAGCACTTACTATGTGCCAAGCACTGTTCTAATCTCTGGGGTAGGTACAAAGTAATCAGGTTGTCCCACGTGGGGTTGACAGCCTTAATCCCCATTTTACACATGAGGTAACTGAGGCACAGAGATGTTTAGTGACTTGCCCAAGGTCACACATCAGACATGTGGTGGAACCGAGATTAGAACCCACATCCTTTGACTCCTAAGCCCATGCTCTTTCCACTAAGCCACATTGCTTTTCTAGACTGTCAGCGTGTTGTGGGCAGGGAATGTGTCTGTTATATAGTTGTGCTGTACTCTCTCAAGAGCTTAGTACAGTGTCCCATAAACAGTAAACACTCAGTAAATATGAGTGATTGATTGATTGATTGATTGACTGTAAGCTCCTTGACATGTAAGGGAACATGTCTACCAACTCTGTTGTATTGAACTCTCCCACGTGCTTAGTAATACAGTGCTCAGCACACAGTAAGTACTTAATAAATACCATTAATTGATTGACTGCAGGGATCTACCAATACCAGTGCAGTACAATAACAGTATAGACCGATATCCTCAGGCTGTGGGCCCTACGTCCAACCTGTTTACCTTGTATCTACCCCTGTCTTTAGTACAGTGCCTGGAACATAGTAAGCACTTAACAAATACCAGAGAAGTCCTAATAGGAACAGGCCTCCTAATACAATAATAATAATAATAATAATAATAATAATAATAATAATAATGCTAGTAATAACAATAACAATAATAATAATAATAATAATAATAATAATAATGATAACGTACATGTTAAGCACTTACTATGTGTCAAGCACTGTTCTAAGCACTGGGGTAGAAACAAAATAATCAGGTTGGACACAGTCTACGGAGGCTTGTAGTTTAAGTAGGAAGGAGTGGGGTTTAACCTCCATTTTGCAGTTGAGGAAACTGAGGGACAGAGTGACTTGCCCAAGGTCATACAGCAGATCAGTAGCAGAGTCTGGATTAGAATCTAGGTCATCTGACTCCAAGGTACATGTTCTGTCCACTAGGTGATACTGCTTCACACATTCTTCAATCAATGGTATCTACTAAGTTCTTATTGTGTGCTGAGTACTGTACTAAGCACCTTGGAAAGTAGCAAAATAATCAATATCTGTTATCATCAGATAAATACAAAGTCACATAAAGAAATTACATAAACAGTCACATAACCAAAAAATTTGTAAGAGGGAATTGCTAGAAATCACATTAATATTTTCATAGGTTTCACAGAACCTCAAATCACTGAGGCTTGAGGTTATTTAGAGAATGTGTCCCAGGATATGAAGCTGAAGGAGAGGGAGGCAGCTTCAGAGGCAACAGAGTAAATTTCTGAAGAGGGATGTCGGAATGGTACAGAGCAAGGAATTCAGATCGGGCAAAATAAATAACAAATTTTTCTGTTCCATCAACTCAAGAAATCCATCTGGTGCCTGGTGGATCTAGGCTGTAAAGATGCTTTGTTGGGATTAGGTTATGGTTGATCAGCAGCAGATGTATAAGAGAATGAAGGTCAACAGTGAGAAACAGTAAAACTGAGAACAATCTTCCAATCAATTAATCAATCAATCAATCGTTTTTATTGAGTGCTTACTGTGTGCAGAGCATTGTACTAAGCGCTTGGGAAGTACAAGATGGCAACATATAGAGACAGTCCGTACCCAACAGTGGGCTCACAGTCTAGAAGGGGGAGACAGAGAAAAAAACCAAACATATTAACAAAATGAAATAAATAGAATAGATATGTACAAGTAAAAGAAATAAATAGAGTAATAAATATGTACAAACATATATACATATATACAGGTGCTGCGGGGAAGGGAAGGAGGTAAGATGGGGGGATGGAGAGGGGGATGAGGGGGAGAGGAAGGAAGGGGATCAGTCTGGGAAGGCCTCCTGGAGGAGGTGAGCTCTAAGTAGGGCCTTGAAGGGGGGAAGAGAGATAGCCTGGTGGATGGGCAGAGGGAGGGCATTCCAGGACAGAGGAATGATGTGGGCCGGGGGTCGACGGCGGGACAGGCGAGAACGAGGCACGGTGAGGAGATTAATGGCAGAGGAGCAGAGGGTGCGGGCTGGGCTGTAGAAGGAGAGAAGGGAGGTGAGGTAGGAGGGGGCGAGGTGATGGACATCCTTGAAGCCCAGGGTGAGGAGTTTCTGCCTGATGCGCAGATTGATTGGTAGCCACTGGAGATTTTTGAGGAGGGGAGTAACATGCCCAGAGCGTTTCTGGACAAAGATAATCCGGGCAGCAGCAGGAACTATGGATTGAAGTGGGAAGATACACGAGGATGGGAGATCAGAGAGAAGGCTGATGCAGTAGTCCAGACGGGACAGGATGAGAGCTTGAACGACCAGGGTAGCGGTTTGGATGGAGAGGAAAGGGCGGATCTTGGCAATGTTGCGGAGCTGAGACCGGCAGGTTTTGGTGACGGCTTGGATGTGAGGGGTGAATGAGAGAGCGGGGTCGAGGATGACACCAGGTTTGCAGGCTTGTGAGACGGGAAGGATGGTAGTGCCGTCAACAGTGATGGGAAAGTCAGGTAGAGGGCAGGGTTTGGGAGGGAAGACAAGGAGTTCAGTCTTGGCCATGTTGAGTTTTAGGTGGCGGGCAGACATCCAGATGGAGATGTCCTGAAGGCAGGAGGAGATGCGAGCCTGGAGGGAGGGGAGAGAGCAGGGGCAGAGATGCAGATTTGGGTGTCATCAGCGTAGAGATGGTAGTTGAAGCCGTGGGAGCGAATGAGGTCACCAAGAGAGTGAGTGTAGATTGAGAACAGAAGGGGACCAAGAACTGAACCTTGGGGAACCCCCATAGTAAGGAGATGGGAGGGGGAGGAGGAGCCTGCAAAAGAGACAGAATGAACGACAGGAGAGATAAGAGGAGAACCAAGAGAGGACGGAGTCTGTGGAGCCAAGGTTGGATAGCGTGTTGAGGAGAAGGGTGTGGTCCACAGTGTCGAAGGCAGCTGAGAGGTCGAGGAGGATTAGGATAGAGTATGAGCCGTTGGATTTGGCAAGCAGGAGGTCATTGGTGACCTTTGAGAGGGCAGATTCCGTGGAATGTAGGGGACGGAAGCCGGATTGGAGGGGGTCGAGGAGAGAGTTGGTGTTGAGGAATTCGAGGCAGCACATGTAGACAACTCTTTCAAGGAGTTTGGAAAGTAATGGTAGGAGGGATATGGGGCGATAACTAGAAACTATCGTTTCTATGAACACTTCAGTGAGGGTCAGACAGGGAGTATACCAGAGGTGACTTTGTTGAGCGATATGCAACTTCAAATATTTCACAGGCATCTTTGAAGGATAAAACTGAAGCTTGACTGGACTAAATTATTTGATCCAAAATATTAGTTTGAACAGTCCGGAGACGGGTTCGTTCAGTAATCGGAGTGGAGGTAGGGGGGGATGGAAAGCCTGAGTTTTATATGAAATTTATTCCAAGAGGCGAATTGAATTATTTAATTGTTTCGGCACAATGGATTGAACTTCCCTTTCGGGATGAATATAATCAATTAGTGATATTAGAGCTTCCCTAACGGGAGCAACACAGTCATATGTTACTCCTGTGTTAACTAGCTCTCACCCATGTGCACTTCCCTCTCGGGAAGAATTCATGTGCTTTCACACATGGGAGAAATCCACTTAATTTCCCATATGGAAGAAATCCATTGCATTACCCGCACATGTACTGGGTGGCTAACTCTCACCATGTGCTTTCCCTACATAGGAGGAATCCACTTATGTTCCCCATCCACAGCGGGGCACCTGGCTCCCACCCACTACTGTTAATCGAGACACTCATCCATTCCGCGGCCGTTTCCTCAGTGTGTTGGTTCTAGTTGCAGAGCGGGCATCTGACCTTCTGGGCAGAGAAAGACACGTGGGCCACTGCTGCTACAGCTGCTTCTCCTGCTGCTGCACGTCTTGGTGTTCTGCCCCCAAAGGTCAAAGGCGACAGGTATTTATCACCTGTGCTCCTAGGCCATTCCAGTTTCTGGCCTCAGTTTATCCAATCTCTGCCCTTGCCCCTCCTCCATGCCTGATTTGATTGGCACAGGGGCGAGGTATACCTTCTGTATTTCTGGCTTGGACTGTCAATCTTGCAGCTTTGGTTGTGAGGGCGGTATCCCACCCTCACTTCCGAGTTCATTCATTCATTCATTCATTCATTCATTCGTATGTATTGAGCGCTTACTGTATGCAGAGCACTGTACTAAGCGCTTGGGAAGCCTGCTGGCTCAGGTGGTCACGAGATAGCATTTGACCTTGAGATGGCCGGTATGCCAGGGACACCTTGGGACATGCCCTGATTATCTTTGTACAGAAACGCTCTGGTCATGTCACTTCCCTCCTCAAAAATCCCCAGTGGCTGCCTGTCAACCTACAAATCGAGCAAAAGCTCCTCCCTCTCGGCTTTAAGGCTCTCCATCACCTCGCCCCCTCCTACCTCACCTCCCTTCTCTCCTTCAATAGCCCAGCCCACACCCTCTGTCACTAACCTCCTCACTGTAACTCGTTCTCACCTGTCCCGCCATCGATCTCCAGCCCAAGTCCTTCCCCTGGCCTGGAATACCCTCCCTCCACACATCCGCCAAGCTAGCTCTCTTCCTCCCTTCAAAGCCCCACTGAGAACTCACCTCCTCTAGGAGGCCTTCCCATACTGAGCCCCCTTTTTCCTCTCCTCCTCCCCATCCCCCCGCCCTACCTCCTTCCCCTCCCCACAGCAAGTGTATATATTTGTACAGATTTATTACTCTATTTATTTTACTTGTACAAATTTACTATTCTATTTATTTTGTTAATGATGTGCATATTGCTATAATTATATCTGTTCTGACGATTTTGAGACCTGTCTGCATGTTTTGTTTTGTTGTCTGTCTCCCCCTCCTATACTGTGAGCCCGTTGTTGGGTAGAGATCGTCTCTATATGTTGCCGACTTGTAGTTCCCAAGCGCTTAGTACAGTGATCTGAACACAGTAAGCGCTCAATAAATATGAATGATTGAATGAATGAATGAAAGAATGTACCAAAGAATGTACCAAAGAATGTTCTAAGCGCTGGGGAGATACAAGGTAATCAAGTTGCCCCACGTGGGGCTCACAGTCTTATTCCCCATTTAACAGAAGAGGTAACTGACCCGGGTAAGTGAAATGACTTGCCCAAAGTCACACAGCTGACAAGTGTTCGAGCCGGTATTAGAACCCACACCATCTGACTCCTAAGCCTGTGGTCTTTCCACTAAGGCACGCTGCTTCCCTAAGGTGAATGGCCAGGAATAGGCAGAGGAGGAGGGAAAGGACCAGGCAGAGGAGAAGGACAGGGATCAGGTGGAGGTGGAAGGCCAGGACCAGGTGGAGGCGGAAGGCCAGGACAAGACAGAGGATGTGGGCCAGGACCAGGCAGTGGTGGAGGACAAGACCAGGAAAGGGAGGAGGGCAGGAACAGGTGGAAGGGGAGGAACAGAACCCGTAGTAGGAGGAAGTCCAGGACCAGGGGTAGAAAGTGAGCCTGGACTAGATAAAGGAGGATGTCCTGAATCAGACAGGATCAGATAGAGTGGGGCAAGGACCAGATGGAGAAGAAGGGCCAGAACCAGACTGATTAGGAGGGTTAGACTGGACAGAGGGCCAAGAAGAGGAGTAGGGTCAGGACCGGACTGAGGAAGACATCTGGGATCAGGCAGAATAGGAGGGTGAGGACCTGGCAGAGTTGGAGGGCCAGGACCGGGAAGAGTAGGAGGGCCAGTACCAGTAAAAGGAGGAAGGCCAGGATGAGGAGGAATTAGAGAGTCAGGACAAGGTGGGGGAAGTAGGGCGGGACCAGGCAGAGGGAGAGGGATAGGATCAAGGGGATGTGTGGAGCCAAGTCCAAAGGGAGTATGAAAGCCCGAATCAGGTACAGGTGGAGGGCCAGGACTAGGCTGAGGAAAAGGGCCAGGACTAGGCAGAGGAGAAGGGCCAGGAGCAGGAGGAAGTGGAGAGCCAGGACTAAGTGGAGGAGGAGGGGCAGGCCAGGTGGGGTAACAGGGCAGGGGCCAGGTGGAGGAGGAGGTGGACAGAGAGCAGGCGGAGACAGAGGGCTAGGACGAAGCAGGGGAGAAGGGCCAGGACCAGGCGGAGGATGTTCTCCAAGATCAGAGGCGGGAGGAGAACCCGGACGAGGCAGAGGAGAAGGGCAAGGACCATGGAGGGGAGGAGGAGGACCAGAACTAGTTAGAGGAGGAGGTCCAGGACCAGGCAGAGGAAGAGGGTCTGGACCAGGTGGAGAACAGCCCGGACCAGACAGATAAGGAGGGCAGAGACCAGACAGAGAAGAATGGCCAGGAACAGGTTCATTAAGGGGGATATACTGGGTGGAGCATGGCCAGGACCAGGTAGATTAGGAGGGCTAGAATGGGTGGAGGAGGAGGAACAGGACAAGGAAGAGAAGTGGGGTCAGGACCGGGTTGAGGAGAAAGTCCGGGACCAGAAGGACAAGTGAGGCCAGGACCAGGTGGACGAGAAGGGCTAGAACCAGGCAGAGGTGGTGGGCCAGGACCAGTTTGAGTAGGACCAGAACAAGGTCGAGGAGGTGGATCGGGACTACGTGGAGGAGGAGGGCCCAGACCAGGCAGAAGAGGAGGGCCAGGACCAGGTGTAGAAGGAGGGCCAGGGCCAGGCAGAGGAGAAAGGCTAGGAAAGGATGGAGGTGGAGGGCCAGTACAAGACGGGGGAGGAGGGCCAGAAACAGGTGGAGGAAGAAGTCCCGAATCAGGTGGAGAAGGCGGGCCAGGACCAGGCAGAGGAAGAGGTCCCGGAACAGGTGAAGGAGGTGGGCCAGGACCAGGAGGGTGTGTGGACTAAGACTAAGGGGAATAAGAGGGCCAGAACCAGGTAGAGGAGGAGGGCCAGGACCAGGCAGAGGAGGAGGGCTAGGACAAGGCAGAGGAGAAAAGCTAGGATTGGATGGAGGTGGAGGGCCAGGATCAGGTGGAAGAGGCAGGTCCAGAACATGTGTAGGAGGAGGGCAAGGACCAGGTGGAAGAGGAGGGCCATGATCACCCAGATGTGTAGGGCTAAGACCAAGGGGAATAAGGGGGCCAGAACTAGGTGGAAGTGGAGGCCCAGGACCAGGTGGAGGAGGAGGGCCAGGACCAGAGGGAGGCAGAGGGCCTGTATTAGACAGAAGAGGAGGATCAGAATCAGGTAGAGGAGGAGGGACCGTACCAGGTGGAGGAAGAGCAGCAGAAGGCATACTGGAAGGGCTAGTACCTCGAGGCGGAGGAGGACCAGGACCAAGACGAAGAGTAGGGCTAGGATCGGGCTGGAGAGAAAGGCCAACACCAGGCAGAGGTGGACTGACAGGACCGGGTGTAGGAGAAGCACCAGAACCAGGCCGAGTCGGAGGGTCAGGACAAGAAGGAGTGGAAGGGCCAGGACCAGGAGTAGGGGGCCGACCAGGACTAGGTGGAGGTGAAGCTCCTGGGTCAAGCAGAGGAGGATGGCCAGGTCTAGGCCAGGACCAGCAAAGGAAGAGGGCCAGAACCAGTCGGAGGAGGAGGACTAGGACCAGGCCTAGTGGAGGGCCAGGACCTGGCAGAAGATTAGGGTCCGGGCTAAGCAGAGGAGGAGGGCCAGAACCAGGTGGAGAAAGAGGATCAGGACCAGAAACAGAAGTAGGGCCAGGATTGGGTTGAGGAGGAGGGCTAACCCCAGGCAGAGTGGTATGGTCTAAACAAGACAGAGGAGGAGGGCCAGGACCTGGTGGAGATGGAGGGCCAGGACCAGGCAGAAGAGGAGGGTCCAGAAGAGGTGGAGGAGGGGGGCCAGTAACAAGAGGAAGGGGAAGGCCAGGATCAAGGAGAGGAGGAGGTCCATAACCAGGTAGAGGATCAGGGTCTGTACCACATGGATATGTACGGCCAGGACCAAGTGTTTGCGGAGAGCCAGGAGCAGGTGTAGGTGGAGAACCAAGACTAGGTGGAGGAGGGTGGCCAGGACTAGACAGAGGAGGAAGACCAGGGCCAGGCACAGGAGGAGGTCCAGGACGAGGTGAAGTAAGTGCCAACACCTTTAACCAACTAAATGAGGACTGTACACATGGACTTCATCAGTTGTATTATACAGATATCCAATAAACTATTTACTCTGTAGAAAGAGATGGAGGAGTTCTATTTTGGTAGAAAAAGCATGGCCTGGAGCTGATTGTGGAACATATCATGAACCATGAATGTGTAAACTCGAACTGAAAACTTAGAAAGATCAATCATGCTTTGAAACTGCCCGAATAGGAAATGCTCCCCTGCATTTAAAGAGCATGTAAAAAATCGATTTGAGGGGCTTGATCTCACAGATAAGCCACCAGAGAAAATGTGGATGGAGATTAAAAATGTCAAGAAGGAAGAAAGCGACACAGTATTGTAAAAGGTCAGGAAGTAGAAAGAGCCAAACTGTATGTCGAACGTATCTCTGGAAGTAGCCAGGAAAAGGAACGAAAGAAAAATCAGAGGACAAAAGAACCTGGTTACAGATCTAAGCCGAGAATTCTAGCACTCTGCCAGGAACAACAAACAGGAATATTATAATGGCATATGCAAAGAAATGGAAGTCAATAACACATGTGGACAGACAAGATCATTATGTTGCCAACTTGTACTTCCCAAGTGCTTAGTACAGTGCTCTGCACACAGTAAGCGCTCAATAAATACGATTGAATGAATGAATCATTATTTCAGAAGATTAAGGAAATTAAGGGAACATTTCATCCTCAGCTTGGCTTTGTTAAAAGCAAAGATGGACTGATGATAAATGATACCAGTGGAATCAGAGAGAGATGGAAGGAATGCACACAGGATGCACCAGAAGGATAGCACTATGCAGGTATTTGAAGTTCCTTATGAATTAGAGCTATTCATCATGGAAAGCGAAATTAGATCAGCTTTGCACTGTCTTGCCAAAATTAAGCCACTCTGCTTTGATAGGCTTTCTATTGAGGTGTTTAAGGCAGCTGGAAAGAAATCAGTTAAAGTCCTTACCAAATTATGTAATCAAGGTATCGCTAACCACTCAATGGCCTGTTTAGAAGAGATCAGTTTATGTTTCAACACCAAAGGAAGGAGATACAACGGTAAGAGCACGGGCTTGGGAGACAAAAGTCTTGTCTCCTGACTCTGTCACATCAGCTGTGTGACTTTGGGCAAGTCACAACTTTTCTGTGCCTCAATTCCCTCATCTGTAACATAGGGATTAAGACTGTGAGCTCCACGTGGGACAACCTGATTACCTTGTATCTACCCCCAGTGCTTAGAACAGTGCTTGGCATAAAGTAAGTGCTTAACAAATATCATCATTATGGGGAAGCAGCATGATGTAGTTGATAGAGCATGGGCCTGGGAGTCTGTAGGTCATAGTTTCTAATCCCAACTCTGCCACCTGTCTGCTGTGTGACCATGGACTAGTCACTTCACTTCTCTGGGCCTCAGTTACCTCATCTTTAAAATGGGGATTGAGACTGTGATCCCCACATGGTTAGGTTTAAGGTTAGTTTTAGGCCTATGACTAGGGTTAGGATGAGGGTTAGAGAAAGGGTTAGGGTTATGTTGAGGTTTAGTGTTACAGTTAGGGTTAACCATTGGACTGGGCTAGGGTTGGCGTGGGGTTAGCCTTAGTATTAGGGTGAGGGTTAGCATTAGGGATAGGTTTGGGGCTCGGGCTATGTTTAGGGTTAGGGTTAGGGTCAGTTTCAGGCAGAGGAGGCAGGAAAATACCAGTCTGATAAAGAGGGCCAGGACAAGGCTGAGGAGGGGGACCAGGCCCAGACTCGGGGAAAGGGCCAGGACCAGGCGGAGCAGCCTGGCCAAGACCAGATGGAGGAGGAAGACCAGGATAAGACGGAGGAGGTAGGCCAGGACCAGGTGGTGGAGGAGGGCTGAAGACCCGGACCCCATCAATTTGTACACATGCTGTGAAGTTGCCCTGGTCAGTCTCAAAATTATCCTGGGCTCTGACAGCCTCTCCTGCTCCCAGGATAGTGGTGCTGCAGGGGGTACTGCAATGTTTGAGTATATTCTGCCAGTCACATAGTGTGATAGTGAAGTGACACTTGTTGTACTGTCCCAGCGAAAGGTTACCCCTCGTGATGTTAAAACAAAGGGGTACATCTAAAAGGGTTGTTACCACCAAACCCACCAAGCATTCCTCTGTGAAGTCCGATGAGATATGGCGCTGTTGCTTCACCTCATTGTCTACTACTCCAACGTGATGGTAACAGCCAGAAACTGGGCACACTACCCATAGTAATGAGGAAGGTGCAGGCAGACCCAGCAGGCTGTGTCATTGTTAATGGTACTGGGGTGAGCTTGCCTGGTGTTTGTCTCGGCCAGTAACAGGGTGGTGTTCTCCATCCATGAATCAGCATGACCCAGACAGGCCAGCCATACCAGTAGGTATCGGGGTTGATGGGGTCCCATTCTCGCTCCGCAGTGGATTGTCAGATTCCTGTGGTGAAGAAACAAGAACCGGTACACCCCCAACACCTTTCCTCTGACACTGCCCTCCTCTGCTCCCTCGGGGTTTAAATCCATTCTGAATTGATCACACGGTCAGGGAACTCCTCCCCCTGGACTCTCCATGTTCCCTTGGAGAGGGCCTGGACTAAGGCCACCTCAAACATACCATAGGATGGATGACTGATGACCACCTGTATCCACCTGCAGGGTATTCTCTCATTACAGGGGTGGATCTTGCCCAACAGTACTACTAATCACTTGACTGTATGTCTCAAAAGCAGTATGTATCGGGCTCCCTTTCTGCGTTTCCCAGGTGTTAAGTGCCCAAACCTCTCTCTGCAACCTGCGTCCCCAGACCCCCACATTTGCCCGGGTTGGCCCAGGCCACCCCCAACTTGCCTTTAAGCATACCTTTCCACTTTTTCATCATTCCTTTGGACTGAAGGTGGTAGGGGACATGGAGGAAACACCTAATTCCCCTAACCTCTGACCTTTGGGCTACTACCCGACTGACAAAATGTGAGCAGTTGTCTCACTGCAATTCACTCCGTCGGGGTAGTTGTGAAAACCAAGCATCCAATCCATGGATGATATTCTCGGTGATGTTGGATGGACCGGGGTAACCGATGCCTAAACCACTGACAATCTCTACGCTGGTAAGGATATAGCACCATCCTTCCCTACTCCGGAGAAAGGGTCCTATGAAGTCCACCTGCCATGCTGATCAGAGAAGCTTCCCCTCTCTGAGGTTCCACCACACTTGATCTTGGCCGACTACCCCCTGCCTGGCTTGACACAGTGTGCAGGATCAGACAATGTCATATGCTCCAGTTGGTACTTCACTCTGCTGCCCCGATCAAGTTTCTACAAAAAAGTCCTGGACACATCACTCTGCTCCTCAAGAAACTCCAATGGTTGCCCATCCACCTCCGTGGCAAACAAAAACTCCTCTCCACTAGCCTTAAAACATTCTATCACTTTGCCCCCTCCTACCTCACTTTGCTTTTCTCCTTCTACAATCAAGCCAACACTCTTTGATCCTCTAGTGCATGTATGGCAACCAACCCCTAACCCACAGGCTGCCTCTGCCATGGAATGTACGCCATCCTCTAATCCAGTAGACAACCACTCTCCCTTCCTTCAAAGCCTTACTTGGTAGGCCTTCCCAGACTAAACCCCACTTTTCCTCATCTCCCACTCTACTCTGCGTCCCTCTAATTTGGTTCCTTTGCTCTTCCCCCTCTCCAAGCCCCAAAGCACTTATGTACATGTCTGTAATTTTATTTATCCCTTTGCTCCTCCCCTGCTTCCAGCCCCAGAGACTTATGTACGTATCTGTAATTTCATTAATTTGTATTGATGTCTGCCTCTTCCATTCCAGACTGTGAGCTTGCTATGGGCAGGAAATGTCACTGTTTGTTGTTTATTGTGGTTTCCCAGGTGCTTAGTACAGTGCTCTGCACACAGTAAGTGCTCAATGAATATGACTGAATGAATGAATGAATGTGCTTGCTTTCATGTGACCGGCTGACCCATACATTGGCTCCAACCTACCAGGCCCTCCCTTCACCATGCCCAATCTCTTGGTCGATCCAGGCCAATAGTTTTGGGTCTGGGGTCTGGACCACCCTAAGTCGGGCAAGGTGATCCACTTCATTGTTCCAGTGAGTTGCTGGGAGATCAGAGCCCTTGCTATGGACATTCACATGTCTGACCTGCAAATGTTTCTGAAATGTTAATTCCAGTAACTTTCACTACAGCTCCATTCTCCAGACCTTTCAACCTTGGGCTTTTCACTCGCAGGCCTCCCAGGCAGGGGCCCACATGGTCTCACCTTTAAAGGTGTGCATTGAGTCCATGTAGATAACCTCCTGACCAGATCTCGCCACTAAAAGGAGAGCCAATAATTCTGTCATGTAGATGGACCCTTCGACCTCCTCAGTGATCTCCTATCCCATAGCTGGGCACAAAGCTGCTGCTCGCACCATCCACTGGCCATTTTTCTTGTGAGCACTGCCATCAGTGAACGAGGTCCATTTCCACGTCTGGATATCTCGAAGCTGCGTGGCTGTTGGTGCCTCCTGAATGACTGGATCCAGGGGAACCACGGGTAGCCCCCTGGGGTACAGTACAGCCACCTCGGTGAGGCGTCCTTGCAGTGTGGGCTAGCCCTCTGTCCAAACTCTATGGGCCATGTACATGACCATCTTCTGGATGATGGAGATGTGGGCTATTCCTGGGGGCAAGGGAATGACCTCCCAATGGGGAATGGGGTAGGGCAAAGCGCAGCTCAATTTCCCATTCCCTCGTGATGTCTTCAATAGTCTGAAGGGCTTCATATGGGAGAGTGATCATCTTCTCCTAAGGGAAATAGCGACTCTGGGCTCCATCCTGCTTATAAGAACATGATCAGGGTTTGGATATGCGGGGGCTTCCCCTGATGGAACCATACTGCCACTGGTGCTTCCAGTCCTTTTGTGTAAAACTAGTGGTCTTTCCCTATTGAGGAGTCTGAGGGTTCACTATTGCTGCATGACTTAGATGATCCCATGCAGGGCCACCTCATGCATCTCTGTCCACTCCCACTGGACACCTTTCTTGAGCAGGGAGAAAGAGGGCCGGGCCCAAATTGCGAATCTCGGGTCATGTCAGCTCCACATTCTCAACATTCCAAGGACTACTCGGAGGTCGTCTTCTAAGGACGGGCTTGGTACTGTTGCTAGAGTGGTCATGTTGGTGTCTGATACTACCTCTCGGCCTCTTTACCATGATATTCCCAGGAAGATGACATGTTGGGCTGGTACCTGGATTTTCCTGGGGGGTATACCCAGGTCCTCCAAATGTTTGATGATTGCTTTCAGGGCTGTTGCTTCTGGTCATGTCCCCTGGCCAGGATATCATCTGTGTACTGGAGGATGGTAACTCCAGCTGGCAGGTTGAACCGATCCATCTCCTGGGCCAGTGCCTCATGCGTGATGGTAGGGCTGTGCTTGACTTCCTGGGGCAAGAGCATCATCATCAATCGTATTTATTGAGCACTTACTGTGTGCAGAGCATAAAGGCATAAAAATGTATTGTCACCCTTCCAAAGTAAAGACAAACCTATCCTGGTTCTGGTTCTGGAGTGGGACCATGGAGAGCATATCTTTCACATCGATGTTAAGCATGCCTTTCCACTTTTCCATCATTCCATTGGACTAAGGGTGGTAGGGGACATGAAGGACACACCTAATTCCCTTAACTTCTGCCCTTTGGGCTACTATCCAATTGACAAAATGAAAGCTGAAGTCTAATGGGGTGCCACCCGGATCCGCCTGTTGGGTGAGTTTACACAGACCCTCTCCATTACTCTCTGAGCTAAAAGATCTGTCCCATCCAGACCGTCACTCTCTGTTGGCCTCCACTTGGCCTACCTCTTGGGGAGGCCTTTGCTGTCCACTTGGAGAATCCCCCACACCACACCCAGGGCTGCCTCCCACAGCGAGATTACAGGACCCAGCCCCAACCGAGCTGCATTCTCCTTTCACATGCCACCTGGAGAACTTCGGCTTACCCGGGCAGAAGCATAGTCACCATGGCACCCATTCGCCAAAGCCTATGGAGTTAATCTAACCAACTCTCTAACAGGGATTTCTGACACTTCTCTTGGAGGTCAGTGAGCTCCCCTCTGGTAAAGCGGGTAACTCTCCATCGCCTTCTGCCTTGGTTGGTCACTGCTCTGGCAGAGGGAGGGGCTGTTGTCAGCTTGTCATTAATGACTGAGTACATCCTCTCTAGGCGAGTGAGAGGGGAGATAAGGTTAGAGATGGGATTAAGTTTAGCATTAAGTTTAGGGTTAGGTTTAGGTTTATGTTTAGGGTGAGGATAAGGGTTAGGGCTACGGTTCATTCACTCATTCATTCATTCAATCGTATTTCTTGAGCGCTTATCGTGTGCAGAGCACTGTACTAAGCGCTTGGGAAGTACAAGTCGACAACATATAGAGATGGTCCCTACCCAACAACGGGCTCACAGTCTAGAAGGGGGAGACAGACAACAAAATAAAACATGTGGACAGGTGTCAAGTCATCAGATGAATAGAAGTAAAGCTAGATGCACATCCTTAACAAAATAAATAGAATAATAAATATGTACAAGTAAAATAGAGTAATAAATCTGTACAAACATAGATACAGGTGCTGTGGGGAGGGGAAGGACGTAGGGCGGGAGGGAGGGGGAGGAGGAGACGAAAAAGGGGGCTCAGTCTGAGAAGGCCACCTGGAGGAGGTGAGTTCTCAGTAGGGCTCTGAAGAAGAAGAGAGGTAGCTTGGCAGATGTGCGGAGGGAGGGCATTCCAGGCCAGAGGGCCGGGGTTCGACGGTTGGACAGACGAGAACGAGGTACAGTGAGGAGTTTAGTGGCGTGAGCTGGGCTGTAGAAGGAGAGAAGGGAGGTGAGGTAGGAGTGAGCCATGTTTCGGTTAGGCTGAGGAGGAACAGAAAGCTGGAAAGGAATAGGTCCAGGATGAAAGGGAGCTTACCTATAACGGAGCAGGGTTTCCAAAGGCCACACTTGGCAGCAGCTGTGGAGGGAGGGAAGGGAGGGGGAAGGGTGGGCAGGGTGGGGAGGGCTTGGATTGGGATGAGTTGACAGGGGTCTGGGCGGGAAGAGGGGGAAGATGGGTGGCGATGAGAAAGGAGAACTAGGATGAGGTGGGGGCAGGAAGGAGGGGAGGGAGGGGATTGAAAGGGAGGAGTTGAGGATTGGGGCCGGTACAGAGGGATTCTGGGAAGGGGGTGAGGGGGAGAGTTGGGATTTCGAGAAAGGGAGGGAAAGAGTTTGGTGGGAGAGGGGAAGGGGAAGGTGAGGAATGGGAAGGGCAGTTGGGAGCAGGGGAATTGATGGTTCATGGTGAGGTCAGCAAGGTAAATGACAGCAAAGCAGACAGTTAACAATTAACATGTAGTAGCAATAATGCAGTAGCAATAATAAAATAAGTAGGTGATGACATCACGGAGAGTGGTTAACAATTAACATGTTATGGCAATAATAAAATAAGCAGATGGTATCACAGAGAGCAGATAACAATATGTGTTGTCAAAACAATAAGCAGATGATATCACGGAGCGCACTTAACGATTAACTTGTGATGGCAGTAAAATAAGCAGGTGATGACATCATTGAGAGACGTTAACAACTAACATTCGATGGGAATAATAAAATGAGCAGATGACATCACAGAGAGCAGTTAACAATTAACACGCAGAAGCGACCATAAATTAGGCAGATGATGTTCGAAGCAGAAGGATGAATTGTCCATAGGTCGGTCAAATCAAATCAAAGAGGTTAATGGCAAGGAGATCCAGGGGCTCTTAGCAAAAATGTCTCCGAGGTGGTGGAGGATGGAGTACTATGGATGGCAGTTCTGGCGTAGGGCGGAAATGTTAAGGGGGTTCATGGGAGAGGAGATGATTGGGGAGAGGAGGAGGGAGGGAGGGAGGGAGGCAGGCGCGCGGCCGACCGGCGGGGACGCGCTGCGAGGCCGCGCCCGCCGCCCGCCCCCCGCTCCCCGGCGCGCGCGCGCGCGCGTTCCGCCCTGCCCTGCTCCGCCCTGCGCCGTGCCCGGGGTGCTGTGTGCTGCGGTGCGCTCCTCCCCCACCCGGGGAGCGGGCGGCATGGCGGCGGCGGCGGCTTTGGTGGCGGGGGAGGGGGAGGGTGCGGGGTCCGCGGGTGGCGGGGGGGAGGGCGGCCTGGCTGCGCGCGCTGCCCCGGACCTGGTCCTACGGCGTCACCCCCGGCGGACGACTCTTCTTCATCAACGAGGAGTGTCAGAGCACGAGCTGGCTGCACCCCGTCACCGGAGAGGCCCTG
Organism: Tachyglossus aculeatus; assembly: GCF_015852505.1. NCBI lineage: Eukaryota > Metazoa > Chordata > Mammalia > Monotremata > Tachyglossidae > Tachyglossus > Tachyglossus aculeatus. Next base: position 52,130 of record NW_024044928.1, on the reverse strand, counting down.
CTCACCGGACACCGACGCCCCACCCCAGACTTGCTCCCAACTGCCATTCCCATTCCTCACCTTCCCCTTCCCCTCTCCCACCCAGCTGTTTCCCTCCCTCTCACCCACCAAGACCGCTCCCCCTCAACCCCTACCAAGGATTCCTCTGTACCAGCGCAGGTCCTCCGCTTCTCCCTCCCGGCCCCCCTCCTCCCCTTCTCCCCGTCCCCACCCCATCCCAGTTCTCCTTTCCCATCGCCACCCCCCTTCCCACTCTCCCCGCCCAGGCCCCCGCCAACTCATCCCAATCCAAACCCTCCCCACCCCTCGCACCCTTCCCCCTCCCTCCCCACCCTCGACAGCTGATGCCAAGTGTGGCCTCTGGAACCCCCGCTCCGTTTTAAGTAAGATCCCTTTCATCCTGGACCTTTTCCTTTCCAGTTCTCTACTCCTCCTCGCCCTAACTGAAACATGGCTGTCACCGGACGACACGGTCTCTTCTGCTGCTCTCTGCAGTGCAGGCCTCTTCTTCTCCCACTCCCCCAGACTCACCGGAAAAGGAGGAGGTGTCGGTTTCCTTCTCGCCTCCCAATGTCGCTTTCTCACTATCCCTCCTCCCCCTTCCCTTTCCTTCCCTTCCTTTGAAGCCCACATTATTCGCCTCTACCACCCCCTCCAGATTCTTGTAGCCGTCATCTACCGCCCTCCGGGCCCCACTTCCAACTTCTTTAACGACTTTGACCCCTTCCTCACATTCCTTCTCTCCTTCTCCATGCCCACTCTGATCCTCGGAGACTTCAATATCCACATGGATATCCCTAACGACTCCTCTGCCGCCCGCCTTCTATCTCTCCTTGACGCTGCCAAACTCTTCCTCCACCCCACCTCACCCACTCACCAACTTGGTCATACCCTCGACCTCATCATCTCCTACCGCTGCACTGTGTCCACCCTCACCAACTCTGTGATCCCTCTCTCTGATCATAATCTTCTCACCTGCCTCTTCACTCACACTCCTTTCCCCTGTAAATCCGTATTACTCCCTCACAGAGATCTCCGCTCTCTGGACCCCACCCATCTTTCGGAGCGCCTCACACCCCACCTCGCCGCCCTCTCCTCTCTACCCAGTCTTGATGATCAGATTACTGCTCTCAACTCTACCCTTTCTACTCAGCTAGACTCGCTCGCTCCCCTTTCCCTTCGCCGCTCTCGCACCACTAACCCACAGCCCTGGATCACTGCCACTGTCCGCCTCCTTCGCTCTTATGCTCGAGCTGCCGAACGCTGCTGGCGAAAGTCTAAACACCATGCCAACCTCGTTCACTTCAAGTTTATCCTTTCCTGCCTTAACTCAGCCTTCTCTTCTGCCAGACAAAACTATTTCTCCTCCCTTATTGACACCCATGCCCATCACCCCCGCCAGCTCTTCCGTACATTCAACTCCCTTCTGAGGCCCCCGGTTCCTCCCCCTCCTCCTTCCCTCACCCCCAACGATCTGGCCTCCTACTTCATTAACAAAATTAAATCCATCAGGTCCGACCTCCCCAAAGTCTCTTCCCCCCTTTCTCCAACCCCCCGGCTCTCAACACTCTCTGCTACTCTCCCATCCTTCCCAGCGGTATCCTCAGAGGAACTCTCCTCCCTCCTCTCAAGTGCTACTCCGGCCACCTGTGCTTCTGACCCCATTCCCTCTCATCTTATGAAATCTCTCGCTCCATCCCTTCTCCCCTCCTTAACTTCCATCTTCAACCGCTCACTCTCCACTGGTTCCTTCCCCTCTGCCTTCAAACATGCCCATGTCTCTCCCATCCTAAAAAAACCCTCTCTTGACCCCACCTCACCTTCTAGTTATCGTCCCATATCCCTCCTACCATTCCTTTCCAAACTCCTTGAACGAGTTGTCTACACGCGCTGCCTAGAATTCCTCAACAACAACTCTCTCCTCGACCCCCTCCAGTCTGGCTTCCGTCCCCTTCATTCCACGGAAACTGCGCTCTCAAAGGTCACCAATGACCTCCTGCTTGCCAAATCCAACGGCTCATACTCTGTCCTAATCCTCCTCGACCTCTCAGCTGCCTTTGACACTGTGGACCACCCCCTTCTCCTCCACACGTTATCTGACCTTGGCTTCACAGACTCCGTCCTCTCCTGGTTCTCCTCTTATCTCTCCGGTCGTTCTTTCTCAGTCTCTTTTGCAGGCTCCTCCTCCCCCTCCCATCCTCTTACTGTGGGGGTTCCCCAAGGTTCAGTGCTTGGTCCCCTTCTGTTCTCAATATACACTCACTCCCTTGGTGACCTCATTCGCTCCCACGGCTTCAACTATCATCTCTACGCTGATGACACCCAGATCTACATCTCTGCCCCTGCTCTCTCCCCCTCCCTCCAGGCTCGCATCTCCTCCTGCCTTCAGGACATCTCTATCTGGATGTCCGCCCGCCACCTAAAGCTCAACATGTCGAAGACTGAGCTCCTTGTCTTCCCTCCCAAACCTTGTCCTCTCCCTGACTTTCCCATCTCTGTTGACGGCACTACCATCTTTCCCGTCTCACAAGCCCGCAACCTTGGTGTCATCCTCGACTCCGCTCTCTGGTTCACCCCTCACATCCAAGCCGTCACCAAAACCTGCCGGTCTCAGCTCCGCAACATTGCCAAGATCCGCCCTTTCCTCTCCATCCAAACCGCTACCCTGCTCATTCAAGCTCTCATCCTATCCCGTCTGGACTACTGCACTAGCCTTCTCTCTGATCTCCCATCCTCGTGTCTCTCTCCACTTCAATCCATACTTCATGCTGCTGCCCGGATTATCTTTGTCCAGAAACGCTCTGGACATATTACTCCCCTCCTCAAAAACCTCCAATGGCTACCGATCAATCTGCGCATCAAGCAGAAACTCCTCATCCTGGGCTTCAAGGCTGTCCATCACCTCGCCCCCTCCTACCTCACCTCCCTTCTCTCCTTCTACTGCCCAGCCCGCACACTCCGCTCCTCCACCACTAATCTCCTCACTGTACCTCGCTCTCGCCTGTCCCGCCATCGACCCCCGGCCCACGTCATCCCCCGGGCCTGGAATGCCCTCCCTCTGCCCATCCGCCAAGCTAGCTCTCTCCCTCCCTTCAAGGCCCTGCTGAGAGCTCACCTCCTCCAGGAGGCCTTCCCAGACTGAGCCCCTTCTTTCCTCTCCCCCTCGTCCCCCTCTCCATCCCCCCGTCTTACCTCCTTCCCTTCCCCACAGCACCTGTATATATGTATATATGGTTGTACATATTTATTACCCTATTTATTTATTTATTTATTTTACTTGTACATTTCTATCCTACTTATTTTATTTTGTTGGTATGTTTGGTTCTGTTCTCTGTCTCCCCCTTTTAGACTGTGAGCCCACTGTTGGGTAGGGACTGTCTCTATGTGATGCCAATTTGTACTTCCCAAGCGCTTAGTACAGTGCTCTGCACATAGTAAGCGCTCAATAAATACGATTGATTGATTTATTGATTGATTGATTGATTTGCCCACCGGCTGGGAGGAGGCCTACACTTTCGAAGGAGCGAGATATTATATAAATGAGACATGATCACATAAGGGTCTGGTTCTCCCCCTCCTCATCCCCCCCGCCTTACCTCCTTCCCCTCCCCACAGCACCTGTATATATGCATATATGTTTGTACGGATTTATCACTCTATTTATTTTATTTGTACATATTCTATTTATTTTATCTTGTTAGTATGTTTTGTTGTCTGTCTCCCCCTTCTAGACTGTGAGCCCGCTGTTGGGTAGGGACCGTCTCTAGTTGTTGCCAACTTGTACTTCCCAAGCGCTTAGTACAGTGCTCTGCACACAGTAAGCGCTCAATAAATACGGTTGAATGAATGAATGAATGAAATAGCATGGGTGGACTGACTAGGTGTGAATGAGGTTGTTGTTAAAGTAAGATGATATGACAAAGGGATGAGTGTGTGAAGTTTTCATCTAGGCATTGTTCTGCCGAACTCTGTTGAAAACGTGGCTGAAGAATAATTTTGGTGTGGTTGTAATCATGTCATATTCATGGAGACCATTATTATGATCATCTTCATGTAATCCTGAATAGCTGTGAATAAGAATGCAAAGATTTTTTCCAATAATATCCACTCATCAAGTTCCTGTCCAAAGAGTTTGAAAGGATGTGCCCCAAAACTTATCCATATGTAGTTCTATAGCTATAGATTTTTGCAAGACTTGAGAACTCCAACAGGACTTTCATCTTTAGTGTCTTGAGATACTTGGAAACAATGCATTTCTTGCCCAATGTAGTATTTACTATAGGTGATTAAGAGAGAAAAAATCCCATTCCTGTTCTTAATAACGTGATCAGATGTCCTATTTTATAACCAGACAGTCGATTTTCAGCTGCTCTGGTATCATTCTGATGTGGATATGATACATGGGACCTGAGCCCCATATGGGACAAGGACTGTGTCTGACCTGATTATCTTGTAGCTACTCCAATGCCTAGTACAATGCTTGGCCCACATTAAGAGCTCCAGGAACATTTAATTTATGACATGTGCTCAATACGAAAATGTCTTCTCTTCATGTCCATGAATATGTTTGATCCACAAAAATTGAATCAGAATTGTATTTATACCTATCTGATCATGGTATTGCTCTACCTCATTACACTAATTTTTTAAAACATAATTAACCACAAAAAGCAGTCTCCATCTCTAGGAGTTACAGTTTAAAAATAATCCAGACAAGAAGACACAGAATATAATTTTTATTTTACTTAAGGGAATGATGGAAGTAAAATATACACACATTATCACCCAGTCCATTAAATTGTGAGCCCCACTGGGGCAGGTCTAACCTGATAATCTTGTATCTACCCTAGCACTTATTACAGTGCGTGACATGTAGTAAGTGTTTTGTAAATTCCATTGTCACCATCATCACCTCTATAGCCTTTAATAGATTTTGTTTTCTTGACATTTTATTAGCAATATGATAATCTTGTGAAATAAACAGAGAAGAGAAGCAGTTGAGAGAAGTCTCATGAATGTAAGTACAAGAGAAGGATCTGGGTGGAACTGTTTGTGGGAAGGGAGAAGGGAGCTTGAAAAAAATACGAGGAATGAAAGGAGGCAGAGGGAGAACAGAAGCCATATAAATGGAGGCTACCAGCACCGAAGAAGGTGGTAAAGATTAGAAGAAGGACGAGAAGGTGGAAACAGATAATGTTCTCCTATTTGTGAGAAAATATTCATTCATTCGTTCATTCAATCGTATTTATTGAGCACTTACTGTGTGCAGAGCACTGTACTAAGCTCTTGGGAAGTACAAGTTGGCAACATATAGAGACGGTCCCTACCCAAAAGCGGGCTCACAGTCTAGAAGGGGAATAACAGTCTAGAAGGGGGAGAAAATATAAATATAACACACTCCACAACTTCCAGTCTTGGCCTGTCAGTTCTGGTCCTCCAGTCTCCTCTGTTCTTTCCTCAAAAGGTTAGTGGAAGAAAAGTAAATCGAGGGGATTGTTGTAGTCCTTAGGTAACTCTAGGTCAGTATCTTTTCACAGTGGATTAAATAGTCATCCTTTAGCATCTTGCTAGAACTCTCAGCTTCCAGGTGAAGACATCATTAATGGAATAAGCAAAATCCATTGAGAAATTCCACTTCCTCACAGAAGCTGGGACATTCAGACATGACATGCTTCATCCATTCTTTTTCTCCTCAACCTACTTAGGAAGGAATTTACTTCCCAGAAAATGAGACAGCTAAGAAAGCAACAGCTATAACAGCCTAACCACTCAGCAATGAATCTGATAGATCAGGCTTTGAGAGCTACTTCTTTACTTGAACTATAGGTTAGTGAGTAAGGAGGGAGGTGAAGAGAAGTCATGCCAAATTTGGAGTGGTGATTATCTCAGATTTACTTATGACCAAGCCTTTTCCTGGCAGCAGAGCATGCTAATAATAATGATGGCTTACTATGTGCCAAGCACTGTGGGGATACAAGGTATTCAGGTTGTCCCACATGGGCTCACAGTCTTAATCCCCATTTTACAGATGAGGTAACTGAGACACAAAGAAGTTAACTGACTTGCCCAAAATCACATAGCTGACAGGTGGCAGAGCCGGGATTAGAGCACATGACCTCTGGCTTCCAGAGCCGGGCTCTTTCCAGTGAGCCATGCAGCTTCTCTAGCAAGCAGTGATGGAAAGAAGAGGGGGAGGGATGACATCTAAGTTTGATCCTGAACAAGTTGAATACAGGGCTTGGAGAGGAAGAGAAAATTAGAGGAAGGAGAATGAAAATAAGGAGAAGAGGACTGGGAAAGGGTCACTGAGGAGCAGAATAGCTTATTGGAAAGAATATGGGTCTGGGAGTGAAATGACCTGGTTCTAATCCCAGCTCTGCTACTTGCCTGCTGTGTGAGCTTGGGCAAGTCACTTAACTTTGCTGTGTCTCATTTTTCTCAGCTGCAAAATGGGGATGCAATGCCTGTTCTCCCTTCTACTCAGACTGTGAGCTTTCTATGGGACAGGAGCTGTATCTAATCTGATTATCTTTTATCCACTCCAACACTTAGACTGTGCTTGACATGAAGTAAAGACTTAGGAAATATCATAATTATAATTAACATTGAGCTAACTAGTGCCCTGTTAGTCTCAAGAACACAGCCGACAGGGATACTGACTTTATCTCTGGGAATAGTTTAAGCCTAAAGAGAATCCCTTAACAATTCTAGCATAGGGAATTCTAGGATTCTACCTGTTCTGTCAGACATCAGGCATAGCACAGAGGAAATTTCAATATAATGGTGGAGAAGGCAGTAGCAAGCCTTAGTGTCAAAAGCACGGGCCCCAGGCCTCAAAAGCATAGGTCAGGGAGTCAGAGGATCCAAGTTCAAACCTCAGCTCTGCCCCTTGCCAGCTATGTGACCTTGGACAAGTCACTTAACTGCCCTGTACTTCAATTTCTTCATCTATAAAATGGGGATTCAATACCAGTTCTCTTTCCTGTAAAGACAGCAAGCCCCATCTGCGACAGAGACTCTGCCTTGCCACTTTTCCAGAGCTAAGCACAGTCCTTGGCACAAGGTAAGCACTCAACAGATACCACAATTATTTTTATAATAGTTATCTAGCCCAAATAAATGAATGAAATTGGCTTTTCCAGCCTGTAATTATGCAAGCTGTCACCCATCTTTAAAGATGAATTGAGATTACTTAAAGTGCTCTCATGTGCATGGCAGAGAGATAGGAGTCAGAGAATGCTTACATTGATAGAATACTCATCTTTTTCTCTGTTTTAATTTATCGGATCAGATTATGCCAACACCTAAGAAAGTGTTCCAGAGAAATGACACCCTGGTCATGGAATTTATTCTGATGGGCTAACAGATCGTCTGGAACTACAGTCTGTACTCTTTGTGCTCTTTCTAGTTATCCACCCCACCACAGTGGTAGGAAACCTTGAGTTACTGATGCTGATCTGGATAGATTCTCGGCTTCACACCCCCATGTACTTTTTGTCCCGAGTTTGTCCTTTCTGGATCATCGTTATTCCACACATGTCACTCCCAAAATGCTGATGGATTTCTTATCAGAAAAGAGAACCATTTCTTTGGCTTCCTGTTTAGTGCAGTGTTATTTCTTCATCGCCATGATGATTACAGAATACTACATCCTGGCTGTTATGACCTATGACCGGTACGTGGCCATCTGTAGACCCTTGTTTTACCACAGCAGAATGACGAGGGCTGTATGTCTACGCTTAGTGGTTGCTCCATATATATATGGATTTCTTAGCGGGCTGATGGAAACCATGTGGACGTATCACTTGATGTTCTGCGACTCCAACACAATTAAACATTTCTACTGTGCTGATCCCCCTCTCATAAGACTGGCTTGCTCCAATATGTCAATGTTTATAGTGGCCGGCTTTAAGCTCTCCAGCTCACTCCTGATCATCCTCATTTTGTACGTCTTCATTCTGATAGCCGTTCTGAGGATGTGCTCTGTTGAGGGCTCTCTTCCTCCCTTCAAAGCCCTACTGAGAGCTCACCTCCTCCAGGAGGCCTTCCCAGGCTGAGCCCCCCTTTTCCTTTCCTCCTCCTCCTCCTCCCCCCCTACCTCCTTCTCCTCCCCACAGCACCTGTATATATGTTTTTACAGATTTATTACTCTATTTATTTTACTTGTACATATTTACTGTTCTATTTATTTTGTTAATGATGTGTACCTAGCTTTATTTCTATTAATTCTGATGACCTGCCCACATGTTTTGTTTTGTTGACTGTCTCCCCCTTCTAGACTGTGAGCCCGTTGTTGGGTAGGGACCGTCTCCATATGTTGCCAACTTGAACTTCCCAAGTGCTTAGTACAGTGCTCTGCACACAGTAAGCGCTCAATAAATACGATTGAATGAATGAATGAATGAATGAATGAAAAGGAGGAAAACCTTCTCCACCTGTGGATCACATTTGATAGTGGTGACTGTATTCTATGGAACTCTTTTCTGAATGTATGTAAGACCCCCAGCTGATTGCTCTGTAGAGCAATCAAAAATAATAGCAGTTTTCTATATCTTTGTGACTCCCATGCTAAATCCCCTTATCTGTAGCCTGAGGAACAAGAATGTGAAGGAAGCTTTCTGGAAAATCGTCAGAAGAAACCCACTTTCCAAATAAAACTGAATATTGAATACATCATTATGATAAAACAGTAAAGTATGTATTGAGGAAGCTTGATTCAGCTTAATCGTTTGAACTATAACATAGCTGTATGGAAGAGATATTTTATTAACCTCAGGGCAATAATAGAAAATGATCCATTTCCTGATAGGGAGTAAAGGAAAAGCTACTGATAAGCAGGGAAAATGAACAGATCTTTTACACTTTTATAAAGGAGAAATATCAATATCTAACTGTATTTCCAATTTTCATACACTATTGAGCACTTACTGTTATGCTATGAGCGCAGTAAAAAGCACTGTGGAGAGTACAATAGAGATGGTAGTTACGATCCCTAGCACTTGCCACTGAGTTCTGCACATGTCAAGTGCTCCTTAAATATCAATCAATCAGTAATATTTATTAAATGCTTACTTTGTGCACAGCATTACACTAACCACTTGGAGGAGTCCATTCTAACAGAGATGGTAGGTACATTCCCTTCCCACAGTATTATTCATTCATTCAATCACATTCATTGAGCGCTTACTTTGTGCAGAGCACTGTACTAGGCGCTTGGGAAAGTACAATACAACAATAAACAGACACATTCCCTGCCCACAACGAACTTACAGTCTAGAGGTAATATTAACCAGAACACTAACAAAGACAGCTCTTTATCGAGAGAAGTTTAAGTGAAAGATTTCTTCTCTGCTCAGTAACAACTGAGCACAGTGTCTGATTTTGTTTTTCTATTCAGATTACAAAATTATCTGACTCTGCAGACTTTGCTTTTTATGGCATTTCCAGTGAATCCTGTCCTTCTATCTTTTGGGAAAGTTCTGGGGATAAGCCTGTTCGTTGAATCACTTTCTATCTGCACACTCCTTGTGTCCTTTGTTTCCTAACTTTTTATTTATGGAACTGTCTTGCCTTTCAAATGCAACTGCCAAGGTGCTGTCTTACTTCTGATTAAACAGGAGAATTTTATTTGCAGTTTTCTATCAGTGTTACATTTCCATTCCCATTCTTTTTAAAGAATAATACATTTTAACTGCTCTTCCTTCCCATTATCTGATGAAGACTGGTGATTATTTCGAACTGAAGCTTGCCCTAAAAAGGAAAGCTTCCTCAAGATTGTTTTGCATAGACTGCAGAACATTATGTGGGTAATCTTAAAGCATGTGGAATTGATTATTTTTGCTGGGTGGTAATGTGTTCCTATATGCTACCATTTCTTCTCTAGACTCTAAGCTCCTTGTGGGAAAGGAACATGTCAACCAAATCTGTCATATTGTACTCTCCCAAGAGTTGAGTACAGTGCTCTGCACACAGTGAACTCTCAATAAAAACAATTGATTGACCTGAAGTCCACCTAGTTCACAATTAGCACCCTGCTATTCCTTCTTTACTTTCCTTGCAGTTGGCCTGCCTCCTGAGTGTGAAGGCAATGAAATTATGTAGAGTCTTTTGGTGGCAGGTTTGTAAGTGGGAATAGAAATACTTGACTGCAAAGTAGTTAATCTAATTCCAATGATGTGGACTCTGGTTGGTGCTTAATGTTAGGTTTTCCTGAGCCAGGTTCTCTAAGGCAGATTTTTTTCCCGAAGAACTCTCTTCATGTACTACCCTTAGCTGCACGTAGCTTTGGAATTACCTCCAATCCCACGGCTAATGTTCCAGGAGCTTCAGCCCTACATAGGCTTCATGCCAGAGCAAGTGTCTCACTACTCTCCTACTACAATCCAGCCAGCACACTTCACTCCTCCAATGCCAACCTTCCCACTGTACCTTGATCTCCTCTATCTCGTCGCTGACCCCTGGCCCATGTCCTTCCTTTGGACATCTCCTCCAAGACGCCTTCCCTGACTAAACTCACCTTTCCTCTTCTCCTACACCCTTCCGTGTCACCCTGACTTGCTTCCTTTATTCATTCCCCCTTCCAGCCTCGTAGCACTTATGTACATATCTGTAATTTATTTATTTATATTGGTCTCTGTCTCCCATCTTGTTGTGGGCAGGGAATGTGTCCGTCCATTGTTATACTGTACTCTCCCAAGTGCTCTGTACAATGTTGTGCACACAGTAAATTATAAATGAAATTGAATGAATGAACAAAAGAAGGAGGGAATATGGGAAGCACTCTCTCTATCCTGCCACACCCTCCATAGGATTTTCATTCTTGGGCAAATTTTTCTTAGAATAAGTTGCATATGGTAAGATTTATGTGCCTGTATCCCCAAACGTGTAGGAGGGCTGTACTTCCTAGGTGTCTTCTAATCCCTCTGGGAAGAGGCAGGAAGAAGGTGGAGAAGCATTCACTCCCTCCCTATGGGAGCATGCTGGAACACATTTCCTCAGGGGGAAAATGAGTTGTGACCTCCCTGTTTTGAGGGGGTTGTTTCATTTCTAAATGGTCCTATGTTATGATTTGGATATCAGACCTTCCATTTGAAAGGAATTCCTCTCATCTGAAATACTCGTACCTTTCAGGTACCTTTTCCTATACCCTTTTACCTTGAGCCCCATGTGGGCCAGGGACTGGGTTTGACCTGATTAAACTGTATCTACCCCAGTGTTTAGGACGGTTATTGGCTTAGTACAGTGGTCTGTACACAGAAAGAACTTGCCAAAGTTGATGAATGTGGCACGTAGTAAATGTTCAACAAATGCTACCTGAAAAGAGAGCATGGGAATCGGAAGAACCTGGTTCTAATCCCGGCTCTTCCATTTTCCTGCTGTGTGACTTGTGCAAGCCTCAGTTTCTTCATTTGTAAAATGAAGCTTCAGTGTATGTTCACTCTTCCCCTTAGACAGTAAACTCCATGTAGGACAAGGACCGTGTCAGATCTGAGTATTTTGTATTTACCCCGGGGCTTAATATAGTACTTTGCACATAGTAAGCTCTTAAGGAATACCACTACTGTTGTTATTATTATAAAATGGTCACCAGAACTGGAGAAAGAATATATTTCTATTCTGGAAGCTCACTGTGGACAGAGACTGTGTCTACCAACTCTTGCACTGTACTCTCCCAAATGCTTAGTGCAGAATTCTTTATGCAGTAATAGCTCAATAAATGCTTGTCTTGCCTTATGCTTTTGAGTTGTCTCTGACCTATAGCGGCACCATGGACACATTTCTCCCAGAACACCTCATCTCCATCTGCAATCGTTCTGGTACAGTATCCTTAGAGTTTTCATGGTAAAAATATGGAAGTGATTTACTATTGCTTCCTTCCACACCGTAAACTTGAGTCTCCATCCTTGACTTTCTCCCATGCTGTTGCTGCCCAGCACCGGTGAGTTTTGACTTGTAGGTGATTGCCTTTCACTCTCTAGCCACTACCCAAACTAAGAAAGGAATGGGTATGCCTCTGCTTGACTCTCGCTCCCATAGTTGAGACTGGTAGAGTACTGGAAACTCTCCAGGTGTGACCTGGAGAGGGGAAATAAATGCTATTGATTGACTAATTGATCTTCCCCTCCATTCAGGTCAAACTTTGTTTTACTTTTCTCAATTTATAGATTCTTTTTATGACATTTTAAAAACTTCTTACTGTGTGTCCAGCACTTTTCTAAGCCCTGGTATAGATACAGGCTAATCAGGTCAGACACAGTCCCTATGGAAGGAGAACAGTTATTAAATCCCCATTTTACAGTTAAGGTAACTGAGGCACAGAAAAGTGAGGTGACTTTCCCAAGGTCAAGCAGCTGACAAGGGGTGGAGCCGAGATTAGAACCCAAGTCCTCTGACTCCCAGGACCGTGCTCTTTCAATTAGGTAATGCTACTTCTACTCAACCTTAAATGATAGTTTCCCCCTCCTCATCCCCCCTGCCTTACCTCCTTCCCCTCCCCACAGCACCTGTATATATGTATATACGTTTGTACATATTTATTACCCTATTTACTTGTACATATTTATTCTATTTATTTTATTTTGTTAATATGTTTTGTTTTGTTGTCTGTCTCCCCCTTCTAGACTGTAAGCCCGCTGTTGGGTAGGGACAGTATATGTTGCCAGCTTGTACTTCCTAAGCGCTTAGTACAGTGCTCTGCACACAGTAAGCGCTCAATAAATACGATTGAATGAATGAATGAGGGCCTGATCATCACCTCCTCTTACTTTTGGGACCATGTTTTCCTTACAGGCCATATAACAAATGGCTGAAATAAGAATATCTCATTGATAAATTAATTGACCATCAATGTGAACCCAGTCATCATCTTCAAGTCCATAACTGTTAAAGTGTTTGGCAATATACTAATTTTCCATTGGAAACTGTATGGAATAACTGACTTCAACTGTCTTTAAGAAATAATTTTCTAGGTGCACAAAAGGGACTACAGTCTTGCCCCACTTTTAATAAGTCATTTGGGAATGGATTTTCATACTTCATTGTGCATTGTGCAATTAACACATTTATTGATTTGCAAACTTTTAAATTAAAATATTCCCCAAGTGACTATTTTTACAGGGAATACTGGTGAGTTGTCAAAGATGGTGTTACAGCCTGCTGCATCTGCTAATGAGCCTTGGGAAATGATTTGGGTGTTGTTTTGTTTTGTTGTCTGTCTCCCCCTTCTAGACTGTGAGCCTGTTGTTGGGTAGGAACCGTCTCTATATGTTGCTGATTTGTACTTCCCAAGCACTTAGTACAGTGGTCTGCACACAGTAAGAGCTCAATAAATACGAATGAATGAATGAATGATGGGAATAAAACATAAAAATATGATCAGGGAAGACTGAACTCCTTGTCTTCCCTCCCAAACCCTGCCCTCTCCCTGACTTTCCCATCTCTGTTGACGGCACTACCATCCTTCCCGTCTCACAAGCCCGCAACCTTGGTGTCATCCTCGACTCCGCTCTCTCATTCACCCCTCACATCCAAGCCGTCACCAAAACCTGCCGTTCTCAGCTCTACAACATTGTCAAGATCCGCCCTTTCCTCTCCATCCATGCCGCTACCCTGCTCATGCTATCCCATCTGGACTACTGCATCAGCCTTCTCTCTGATCTCCCATCCTTGTGTCTCTCCCCACTTCAATCAATACTTCATGCTGCTGCCCGGATTGTCTTTGTCCAGAAACGCTCTGGGAATGTTACTCCCCTCCTCAAAAATCTCCAGTGGCTACCGATCAATCCGCGCATCAGGCAGAAACTCCTCACCCTGGGCTTCAAGGCTCTCCATCACCTCGCCCCCTCCTACCTCACCTCCCTTCTCTCCTTCTACAGCCCAGCCCACATCCTCCGCTCCTCTGCTGCTAATCTCCTCAACGTACCTTGTTCTCGCCTGTCCCGCCATCGACCCCCGGCCCACGTCATCCCCCGGGCCTGGAATGCCCTCCCTCTGCCCATCCACCAAGTTAGCTCTCTTCCTCCCTTCAAGGCCCTACTGAGAGCTCACCTCCTCCAGGAGGCCTTCCCAGACTAAGCCCCTTCCTTCCTCTCCCCCTCATCCCCCTCTCCATCCCCCCATCTTACCTCCTTCCCTTCCCCACAGCACCTGTATATATGTATATATGTTTGTACATATTTATTTCTCTATTTGTTTATTTATTTATTTTACTTGTACATATCTATTCAATTTATTTTATTTTCTTGGTATGTTTGGTTTTGCTCTCTGTTTCCCCCTTTTAGACTGTGAGCCTACTATTGGGTAGGGACTGTCTCTATATGTTGCCAACTTGTACTTCCCAAGCGCTTAGTACAGTGCTCTGCACACAGTAAGCGCTCAATAAATATGATTGATGATAATTACGATTGATGATCAGGGTCTAAAAAAAGAAAGAAAATGGCACTAAGATACCTGATATGCAGAAAATAAGCCAGGGAACCTAAAAGAAAGTATCCTCACCTCTCCTTATCAATTGATTTCCTTTGTGTTAAGGATAATTTTTAGTAGTAAACTCTTGAAAGAACTTGCAGCAGAGACTTGCCTATGCCTATGCAGCAAAGCAGTCTGGCTCAGTGGAAAGAGCACGAGCTTTGGAGTCAGAGGTTATGGGTTCAAATCCCAGCTCCGCCAATTGTCAGCTGTGTGACTTTGGGCAAGTCACTTATCTTCTCTGTGCCTCAGTTATCCCATCTGTAAAATGGGGATTAAGAGTGTGAGCCCCCTGTGGGACAACCTGATCACCTTGTTAGCTCCCCAGTGCTTAGAATAGTGCTTTTCACGTAGTAAGTGCTTACTAAATGCCATTATTATTGTTATTATTAACCTGGTAATGTAGTGAACAATGGAAAGAGGAGGGATGGTTAGAAAGGAGAGGGAGTAGAGGATATCCGAGAAGATAGAACAGATTTGGTGGGACAAAGAGGATTTTTGTGGCCTAATAAGTCGGTTTTGGGGACTTGGGAAGGTGTATTAACTATCAGGAGAACATTTATCAATAATTGATGTAGCACACCTATTTTCATTCCTAGAAATACATTTATTAAAGGCTCATTCACACATAGTACTCCTTCCAGAAAACAATGTTCTGCACACAGTAAGCACTCAATAAATACGATTGAACTTAGTTGCTGCCCTGCTAGGAATTAAAATGGTAAGTGTATGATATGGTGTAAGGAGTCTAAACTAAATGAGGGGTCACTGCCTTATAGCTTTCAAAATCTAATGGGAGTTCAGAATCGAATTTACTACAAAGTCTGTAGCACATGTAAATTTGAAACAGAAAGTGGAAGCAATACTGATTTTTTACAGGTCTTAATGTGAATATTTATGGAGTTCAAAGCTGTATAGGGCTTCTCAGGGAGAGGTTAAGAAAGTACAAGACATAAATATCCCATGTGGGACAGGGACATGTCCAACACGATTTACTTGCATCCACCCCAGTGCTTTGTATAGTGCCTAGCACATAGTAAGTGCTTAACAAATACCATTGTTATTATTATAAAGACAGAAAGAATCAGAACAGAAGAGAGAATCAATCAATCAACCAATTAACAGCGAGATTGAGGAAGGCAGAGATAAAGAAGTAAATAAAGGAACAGAGTAAATCTATTAATCAATCTGAAGTATTTATTGAGTGCCTACTATGTGCAGAGTACTTTTTTAAGCACAAGGAAGAGTAGGATAGAATTAGTAGACAGGATCCTTGCTCTCAAGGATCTTAAAGTCTAGATGGGGAGACAGTCACTGGAATAAATTAAAATTAGGCAGGAAGAATTAAAATGAGACAGAAATAGTTGAAAACACTTGGAAACAGTCATTAAGAAAGAACTAGAAGAGAATGAAATGGAAAAATCAGCAGAGAGGGACAGAGAAGGAAAATGCAGTGGTTACTGTCACAGTCACACACATACACAAACTTGACTATAAAGGCACACATGGTGATAGACAGTCACCAACTCTCATCTAGAAAGTCTTCAATAGTTATCATCCTTCTTCCATTACTGTCATCAGTTATCTTACGTTTCCATGGCCCTATCTGTCACGGTGACAGTTGCTGGGGTTGCTTGCTCCCTCTCGGTCTCAGGCAAGGCTGCTTTGCACACAGAAAAGGCAGTTCCAGAAATTTCTAGGAAACATCCAGCAGATGTGGTCATGATAGATGTGCCTGAGGCACATATAAAGTGTCTATTATATTGTTATATTGTATTTTCCCAAGTGCCTAGCACAATGCTCTGCACACAGCAAGTGCTCAGGAAGTCTGACTTTTTGATTGATTGTGGCAACCATAGCAGAAATGGGAAAGGAAGAATAAGGCAATGGCAATAAAGGGAAAAAGGAAAAGTAGGAGGAGGAGACCAAGTGGATGAGTAGTATTGGCTGTCTCTACTTACCTGCTACTGTTTCTGTCTCCACTGATGCTGTTTTCATGCCCCCTCTCCTGACTTTTAGCTAAGAGAGGGGTATCCAGTAGTTCGTACTATCACTTTGGGCTCAGGAGACTAGGACTCAAAAATTTGTGACCATCCCATCTGCCATGGTATAAATGGTCACCTTAGTCTTTATTTTTTATTGTACTTTGTTAAGCTCTCACTATGTTTCAGGCACTGCACTAAGCACTAAGATAGATAAAAGGTTATTGGTTTGAACACAGCTCCTGTCCCACATGGGGCTCCAAGTCTCACATTGGAAGGAGGAGGATTTAATCCCCTTTTTATCGATGAGGTGACTGAGGCATAGAGATGTTACGTGACTTGTCCAAGGCCAAACAGCAGACAAGGAGTGAAGCCAGCATTAGAACCTGGATCTGCTGACTTTCAGTCCCAAGCTCTTTCCACTAGGTCACATTTCTTATTTAATGAATTGCACTCATGGTGTCATACATCTTATTTTCCCTATTTTCTTCTTTAAGGCGCCTTTCACCTCTTGATTTCTCAAGCTATAGATCAAGGGATTAAGCATGGGGATCGCGATGGTGTAGAACACTGAAGCAATTGTATCAGTGTCCAGTGAATGATTTGATTTAGGCTGTAAATACATAGTCGCATAAAATATAGTAACAGATGTTAAGTGGGAGGTGCAGGTGGAAAAGGCTTTATGTCTCCCTTCAGAATAGTGGATCCTTAAGATGGCCAAGAGAATAAAAATGTAAGAGATGAGGACAATTAGAAGTGAGCCAAGCATATTAAAACCAGCAAATGCAAAAATCAGCCTCTCTTTGATACGGGTGTCAGAGCAAGTCAATGCTAACAAGGGGACCTCGTCACAATAGAAGTGATTGATGACATTGGAGTCATAGTAGGAGAAACGAAATGTCAGAAATGTGTGAAAAAATCCAACCAAAAAACAATATAGGTAAGTACCAGCTACCAGTTGGGTACACAGTTTCCAAGACATCACAGTCATATAAAGAAGAGGTTGGCAGATTGCCACATAATGGTCATACACCATCAATGACAGGAGAAAAATTTCTACATTCATAAAAGTGATGAAGCAACCTACTTGAATAGCACAGGCTGTGAAGGAAATGCTTTTCAATTCTACAGCCAAGTCCACCAACATGTTGGGAGTGATGGAAGAGGTATAACAGAAGTCAACAAAGGCTAAATGGCTTAGGAAAAAGTACATAGGAGTGTGAAGTCGAGGGCTGAGCCCAATTAATCTGATCAGTCCAAGATTCTCCATGACACCAACTACATAGATCAATAGAAAAAACACAAAAAGGATGGCCCGCATGTGTACGCTATCTGTGAGCCCCACCAGAATGAACTCCATCACTTCAGAATAGTTACCTCGCCCCATGAGATCCTCCAGATTTTCCAGCCGTTAACCCAAGAGGTGGGATTATATTAGCAAAGCAAGAGTAAAGTGGTGTGTGATTCTTTCAGGCTAATGGAATAAAATTTAGCATAACATAACGGAATGATATTTAGTTTAATGTAACGCGCCCCCAATATATTTGTAGACAATCAACCTCAAAAGCATCTACTTGTAGTAGTAGTATTAGCAGTAATACAATTTATTGAGTGATCATTTGATGTGGTGTACTGTTTAGGGACTTGGCAAGGACAGAATCAGGAATCTTAGTTCAAGTAATAGACCTTCCTATCCAGAAAATTAGGGATGTTGATTATCTTAATTTCGTTAGAATTTGTCCAAGGGCAAGAGTGAACTCCTTGAAACCATACTTGAAAAGGTAAATGTTTTGTTCTCATTTACAGATTTGCACCAAGTAGTTTGTGTCCGATGGTTGGTGCAGACTTGATAAGGATAGGAATTTCATTAGTTCCCTAATATTCTTCAGAAACACTGGCAACTTTAACAAGATGAACTCCTTCTCAGGGGAAATTATTTCAAGCCTTCATTTTGGGGATGGAAAAGGAATCATTTACCCTGGAGAGAAGTAGAAGCAAATTTCACCAGAGGAACTGTGAAGAGGAAAGGCTTGTTACTGAAGAGTTCTTGAGCTTGCCAAATCATTCAACTACAGCCATTTGGCTGGGGTTCTTGAGGTCCGTCCAATGAGCCCTGAGTGGAAAGTCACTCACCCCTCACTTCCTCCTCTAGCCTCCATTCGAAGCAGGTATGTGCCTGCTACAGAACTCTCCTCTAATCTCTGTTTGAAGCAGGGGTGTGCCTGCTATAATTGGAGAATCATCCCTGGGCAAAATGGCTTGCATAGTCTGCCACTCCACTTCTGTCCAAGATGACTCTTAAATCTCAGGGAGCCAGCTTGCTGGAAAATGAGCCCAACATCGAATTGTCAGTAATACACATAGTTTCTCTCCTGACACTTCCTGTGAGGGATCTTGGAATTCTTGGGTTCACTCCCCAAGCTGGGAAAGATGGAAAAATGCATTATTGTTATTTATTTACATTTATAGGAATGTCCCTTTGCAGTCTCAAGACTCCCCATTTTACCCTTAGACACAGATGGTAATCACGTTCAACATTGTTTTTCATGTTAGGTTTTTTTTTCCCTTCAGTTTTCCAGGAGGTTTTTCACGAGAAATTTTTGGGGAGCCAATAGGGGAGGTGAGCAGGGAGGAGGATGAACCTTAGCTTTTGAAGTTCAGCAAAATACTAGACAGAAACCACCTTTAAAAATCACCGCCAATAAAAGAGGACAATACTGGATTTGTAGCTCTGTGGATAGAAAATTGTAATCATAATTTAATTCCTTCCTTTTATTAACCTATTTGTAAATATTCTTCTGTATCTCTTCCATTGGAGTGTGCACAGTTGAGCAGGGAATCTGTCACTTTTCTGTTTTGCATTTCCTGGGCGATTAGTACAAGGCACTGCATCCAGTGGACACTCAGTAAATATTACTTCAGTGACTACTACTACGATTTGAGAAACAAATAAGATTGCCCTGGCTTATTAACAATAATAATAATAATAGTATTTGTTAAGCACTTACTATGTTTCAAGCACTGTTCTAACCATTGCGGTAGATACAAGCTAGTCAGTTTGGACACAGTACCTGTCTCACATGGGGTTTACAGTCTTAATCTCCAATTTACAGGTGAGGTAACTGAGGCACAGAGAACTTCAGTAATTTGCCCCAGGTCATGCAGCGGACAGGTGGTGGAGCTGGGATTAGCACTCAGATCCTTGTGTATAAACAAGAGTTATTTAATCAACTGCAACAGAGAAAGTACAATTCTCTGGTACAGTGCTCTGAACACAGTAAGCGTTCAATAAATACAATTGAATTGAATTGAATTGAATTCTGGCTCCCAGGTCAATGCTCTATCCACTAGGCCATGACTTTTCCCACAAGCAAGAGGATTGCTTAAGCTACTCTCCTGGATGACCCCTTTTGCTAGGGTTTTGGCTTATGTATATGCAAAGGAAAGGTTGAAATACTTATAAATCCTTACTCTTTCAATCTGTTATAAGAAGACTGAAATTCCATGACAGGAATGCTCCCAAGAATATCACCTTTTCTTGAGGATAGCAAACTTTTCACTTTCCTTGGCAAGTCACAGAATTTATAGTTAGGGTCATTTTCAACAGAGAAAAATGTAAACTCATTGTGGGCAGGGAATGTGTCTGTTTATTGTTGTATTGCACTCTCCCAGGCACATAGTACAATGCTCTGCACAGAGTGAGCACTCAACGAATATGATTGAATGAATTGAGGAATTGTCAGGAAACATCATAGTAATTATTATTATTATTGTATTCGTTAAGCACTTACTACGTGCCAAGCACAGTTCTAAGCACTGTTTGGCATGTTGACCGAACAAATTTTAAATGAATTGGTCACTTTTGTCATTACAGCTATATTGTGTTAGCATGACTACACGTTTCTAGAATGTAAACTCACTGTGGGCAGGGAATATGTCTGCCAACTCTGTTTTATTGTACTCTTCCAGCACTTAGTACAGTGCTTTGCATACATTAAGGGCTCAATAAATACCTTTGATTGATTGATTGACTCAAGCTAGTTACTTTGTTGCAGTTGATGACATAACTTCTTTACACATAACACCTTCCTTTGCAGTGTAACTATTTAAGGAAGAAGACAGATATTATGCCATCTCAATTATCTCATCATGGTAATTAATTACCAGGAAATCACACAATTCTGTAAAGCCCAACATACCTCAGTACTGGAAGTTATGAAATCCCCAAGATCAACAGTCCCTAGCAGAAATCCTTCACCATACCTCTTTACCTCTTCCACTCTTATCTGGATAATTTAGAGGGCAATTTCTTTAGGAAAGCAGTGGGTTTTTAACCATTATTTCATAACACATGTTGCATTATGGAAAAATGAACGATCCAGTTTCTTCTTCTTCCAAATACTCCTGGTTAAAATGCAGATTACATGGGATAAACTATATACTGAAATATATTCCCCTTGGAATATGGCTCATGAAGGACCCATCAGAGAATATATAAAGTAAACAGTGGGTAACCAAGGAGCATTCCTTAATAAGGATTTTAAATAGCATACCCCAGTGGACCAAGAGTCACAGAGATATTTGTAAGTGGGAAGTGAGGAATTGTAAGCTCCTCCCTATACTGTAAACTCATTATGGGCAGGGAACATGTCTGCTAATTTATCTTGTATTGTACTCTCCCAATCTCTTAGAACAGTGCTCTGCACATAGTAAATGCTCAATAAATGTCATTGATGGATTATTTTACCACATAATCAATCATTAATATTTAACAAGTGCTTAGTGTGCATAGGGCACTGTACTAGGCATTTGGTTGAGTACCATAAAGAAGGTAGACATGATGCCTGCCCTCAAAGAGCTTAAAATAGCTTTCAAAAGGGAATGTCATCCACAGAGGGTAAAGAATGAAACCAAAGAAATTGATGAAAGACTACTGCAGCAATGGACCCCTTCCTACTCCTGCCTCAACCCAAGTAGACCTCTTCTTTAAGTTTCATGCTTGGGGTTTTCCAAACGTGCTGAGGCCAAATGTAATACATTGCATCTGTGGAAGTTAGGCTGGTTAAAAATAATAATAATTGTAATTATTTTAATAATTATATATTTGTTAAGTGCTTACTATGTGACAAGCACTGTTCTAAGCACTGGAATAGATACAAAGTAATCAGGTTAGACACAGTCCCTGTCCTATATGGGTATCACAGTCTTTATTCCCATTTTACTTATAAGGTAACTGTGGCAGAAAGAAGTTAAGTGACTTGACCAAAGTCATACAGCAGACTCGAGGCAGAGACGGGATTAGAACCCAGGTCCTTCTGACTCCCAGGCCTGTACTTTATCTACTAGGTCCTGCTGCTTCTTTAGCTGTCCCATCTGCCCCTACACACACACACACATACACACACACACACACACACACAAACGCACACACAATCCACAGCCCCTTATGCAATTGAAAGAGTTGATTATGACTTGACAGTAAGTAATTACTGTCTATTAAATCCTTATTGTGTGTCAACTACTCTTCCCAGATGTATATAGATAATCACTTCAGATACAGTTTCTGCCCCATGTGGGACTCACACTCTAAGAGAGAAAGGCAGTTTTCATTTAGGAAGAATTTTCTCCTGCTGAAAATTTTGTTACTACGATTTCAAGAGAATTATTTCTCATTAGAAAATCCTTTCTGAATTGCTAATTATTTGAAAGTTGCTGTTTTTTATACTTAACATTTTAAAGTTATTGTAAGTAATAGTATCTCTATCAAAATTCTCTTCCATCTTTTCCACGTAGGGGATATAAGCAAATTCAGGGGGCTCAATTTTATAATGAATTGTTATCCAGTTATCCAGTCTTGTTTGCTTGCTTTGATTCTGAAAAGTAACTCAATTGAAGTTCATTTGAATTTCATCCTATAGAAATTGCATTTCATTTCCAAAGTTTAATTTGATGTCTTTCAAAGTGTATTATTGCTTGGGCTTAGTGAATGTTAAGTAGTTATATCAAATATCACAAACTCTTCTTTTTTCAGTGTTCCTGGTTGACAAACAGCTGACTTTTATTAAAATTCATCAGCAAACATTTTGAACCTAAAACTTCCTAGGAAAATTCAAATGCCCTGACTAGTTCCTATATTATATTAATATACTCCATTATGATTTGGTTTTAAATTTTTGTCTGATTCTGTTTTTTCCCACCACTGGAAAAATTTCAGGTCACTCCACCTGTGCTGTATTTTACCAGAATTTTTTTTACAAGCCCTGAATTTCTGGTCCAATCATCATCATCATCATCATCATCATCATCATCATAGTGTTTGCTAAGCATTTACTATATGCTAAACACTGTAATAAGTACTGTAGTAGATATAAGATAATCAGGTCCCACAGAGGGCTCATAGTCTAAGAAGGAAGGAGAAGAATTTATCCCCATTTTACAGATGCAGTAACTGAAGCCCAGAGAAGTGAAGTGACTTGCTCAAGGTCACACAGCAGACATGTAGTAGAACTGGGATTAGAAATCAGGGCCTTCTGACTCCTAGGCCTGTACTCTTTCCACTAGGCTGTGCTGCTTCTCACGCTGGTCTACCCTCCCATCCTACATGGACATACAAATGGATTAATTTAAGGCTGGATAACGTAGTGAAATGGCCCTAGATGTTGGAGCCAGTGCAGTGAGGATGTTGGCTTCCAGAAGTGTCCCAGACTGCTCTGCCTGTAGGGTAAGAGACATTGGTCAAGTCATAAGTCACAGGAGCAAGATGGCTTTTCCGAAGGAAACTGCAGTGAGTTTACTGATAATTGTGGTATTTATTAAGAGAGTTAAGCCCTGGGGTAGATACAGGAAAATCAGAATGGACACAGTCCCTTCCCACCTGGGGCTCACAGTCTAAGGGGAAAGGAAAACAGTATTTAATCCCTATTTTATCTCTATTTTACAGATGAGGAAACTGAGGTATAAAGAAGTAAAGTGACTTGCCCAAGATCACATAGCAGGTAAGGAGTGGAGCTGGGATTAGAGTTAGGTCTCCTAGCTCCCATTCCTGTGATTTTTCCACCAGGCTATGCTTGTCCCTATCTTTTCTGAACAGTGGTAGGAAATTGGGCAGGCTTCTGTCCCTCCATTATGTCTCAAACTGAGGGAAATATGGGCAGAACGCAGAGGTTCAGAAATGATTTACATGTTCTGCTTCTTGCTTGACTAGTGCCTTTTTCTGTCCCAAGATGATAACGAAGTTCTATTTTCAAGTCAAATATATAATTGACGGGAACATTTGAAAATGACTGAAAACACCTTCTAATGCCGTGCAAATTTCTAAGCATGGTCCTTTTCTAATTCCCCAGCTTGATTATCTGGTCTTTATATTAAAAGGAAACAGTCCAGAGATATTTTAAACAGGATTTTGGTCTCATTATTAAAGTGTTTTATTGAATGGATTTCAGGATTTCAGGAATTTGAAATGTAGCCAACAAGCAGTGAGAGTTCTTTCCAGGGCCTCCTTCACCTTCTAGTTCCTCAGATTGTAAATCAGGGGGTTCAGCATAGGAATCACTTGGGTGTAAAACACGGAGTCCATTTTATCTGTTTCAAATGGATGACTAGCTAGCTTGTCTTGGGCAGAATGGATCTTTAGGATGGTAGAGATGATGAAGATGTAGAAGATCAGGACAACCAGGAGGGAGAAAACCAAAATGAAAGTAGAATCCCCCAAAATGAAGTATTCTACCACACGGGTATCAGATCAGGACAACGCAAGGATGGGTAGGCTTATCACAATAGAAATGATCGATGATATCACTGCAGAAGGACAACCGAAACGTGGAGACTACCATGAACAGGGCGACAGACAAGCTGTAGATGTAGGGAATGGCAACCAAAAGAGTGCAAACTTTCTTGCAATCATCAGGAGATGATGATCCTGTAGAGCAGAGGATTGCAGATGGCCACGTAGCAGTCGTAGGCCATTGCAGCCAGGAAGAAAAGTTTGGTAATGATAAAAATAATGAAACAACAGAGTTGCATTGTGCAGAGGTAGCAGGAAATAGATTTTCTCTCCTCCAACAAATTTACCATCATTTGGGGGCCCACAGCTGTGGAGTAGCCAACCTCAACCAAAGCCAAGTGGCCGAGGAAAAAGTATGTGGGAGTTTGAAGTCGAGAATCAGTCCTGGTCAGGAAGATAAGGCCCAGGTTCCCCACAACTGTGGTACAATAGATAAGCAGAAACACAACGAAGAGAGGGATCTGCAGCTCTGGAAGTTTTGTGAGCCCGGTGAGAATGAACTCACTCAGCTGGGAACGATTTCCCTCAGCCATGATCCCCGGGGTAGGTATCTGTAACTGGAGAAAGGAGAGCGGTCTAAGTACTATCCTTCACGTTTTAGCTCACATTCATTCAGGAAGGGGAGGCAAAAGACATTTCTTTAGAGCACCTTCAATTTAGATTTTTTTTCACCTTAAATAAAAGTTATTCTAGTCTCTAGACTGTGAGCTCATTATGGACAGGGAATGCGTCTGCTTGTTGTTGTATTGTACTCTCCCAAGCGCTAAGTACAATGCTTTGCATACAGTAAGTGCTTAATAAATACGATTGAATGAATGAATAGTCCCTCTTGGATCTTAAATGGTTTGTGGTTCCACGCCTCTTTTTATACCCAGTTCTTTTACATGTTAACATAACATGTTAACATAAAACAAGTATTGAAAAAAACAATGAAGAACTATTACCACTCTGGTATATGATGCAGAGAAGATTAGGGACCTCTGGTCAACAAGTAGCAGTGGTAGCTTTTATTGAGCACCCATTTGGTGTGGTTCACTGCATTAAGTGCTTGGGGAGTACAGACTATCACAGCGACATGTTCCCTGCCCACAAGAAGCTTACATTCTACTGGGGAAAGCAAACATGAAAATATAAAAATGACTACAGAATAGTTTTATAATTTTGTGTGCTGTTTAAATTTACTCAAAAGAGAGCATTTCCTTTCTACTCTGATCAGAGAAGCAGCATGGTTTAGTGGAAGAGCATGGGCTTGGGAGTGAGAGGATGTGGGTTCTAATACCAGCTCTGACACTTGTCTGCTGTGTGACTTTGGGCAAGTGACTTCATTTCTCTGTGCCTCAGTTACCACATCTGTAAAATGGGGATTAAAAGTGTGAGCCCCTCATGGGACAACCTGATTACCCTATAGCTACCCCATTGCTTAGAACAGTGCTTGTTACATAGTAAGCGCTTAACAAATATCATTATTATTATTATTATCATAAGGGCAGATACTTCATATACCTAATCGGTGGTCCTTACAACAAACAGGAACTTTCCTTCAACATATCAGATAATCAAGACTCTAAGTAATGACCTTGGTATCGATTAGATGCAAAGTTTACAACAGAATGGACATGCTTGTGTGTTATAGATGAGAATTCACCGAGAAGCATAGATTCAACTCCCTTCTCATATCCAACAATGACTCTCCTCTGCTTCAAAGCCTTATTGAGAGTGTGTCTCCTCCAAAAGCCCTCCTTTCCTCTTCTCCCACTGCCTTCTGCATCACCCTTTCTTCATTCCCCTTCCTAGCCCCACAGCACTTATGTATATATCTGTATTTCTGTAAATGAGAAGCAGCGTAGCTTAGTGAAAAGAACATGGGCTTGGAAGTCTGAGGTTGTAGGTTAGAGAAGCAGCGTGGCTCAGTGGAAAGAGCACGGGCTCTGGAGTCAGAGGTCATGGGTTCAAATACCGGCTCTGCCAACTGTCAGCTGTGTGACTTTGGGCATGTCACTTAACTTCTCTGAGCCTCAGTTATCTCATCTGTAAAATGGGGATTAAAACTGTGAGCCCCCCGTGGGACAACCTGCTCACCTTGTAACCTCCCACGTGCTTAGAACAGTGCTTTGCACATAGTAAGCGCTTAATAAATGCTATTATTATTATTATTATTATTATTATTCTAATCCAGGGTCTGCCACTCATCAGCTATGTGACTTGGGACAAATCACTGAACTTCTCTGTACCTCAGTTACCTCATCTGTAAAATGGGGATTAAGACTGTGAGTCCCACATGGGACAATCTGATTACTTTGTATCTCCCCCAGTGCTTAGAATAGTGCTTGGCACATTCATTCAATCATACGTATTGAGTACTAACCGTGTTCAAAGCACTGTACTAAGAACTTAACAGACACCATCATTATTATTAATTCAATTATATTAATCTCCATCTCTCCCTCTAGACTGTATGCTCATTGTGGGTAGGGGATGTGATTGTTTATTGTTAGGTTGTACTATCCCAGGTGCTTAGTACAGTGCTTTTCACACAGTAAGCATCTATAAATACGGTTGTCTGACTGACCAACTCAATTCTCAAGAGAAATTGGATCTTTAGCTGAATGTACATAAAGCACAAGCAAAGGTCACACATTAGTGCTAATGTGTGGGGGGGGCACGGATGTTTGGCATAGTGCTGGCCTCCCTCTTTGGCAAGGAGTTTCCCTATTGGGTACAGACAGGAGTCGCCCTTTAGAGATCCTTGGGAGGATGGAGGGGATTGAAGTTAGTGACTCCATACCTCTTTAAAGAAATTGGTGGCCTCAAGAGAGGGGGCAACAGTGGGCAGTCCCAGAAAACTTTCCAGAGATAGCTGAGCCCCCAAAACAGGACTGCTTTTCATTCTCATGTCCTAGTGGAAAAAGAAGGGGCTTGGAAGTCAGAGGACGTGGGTTCTATTCCTGACTACACCACTAGTCTGCTGTAGGACATTGGGCAAATCACTTAACTTCTCTATGCCTCAGTTACCTCATCTGTAAAATGAGGATTAAGACTGGGAGCCCCATGTGGGACTGGGGCTGTGCCCAACCTAATTACCTTGTATCTACCCCAGTGCTTAGAATAGTACTTGGAACAACTAGCGCTTAGAACAGTGCTTTGCACATAGTACAAGCTTAACAAATGCCATCATTATTATTGTAAGCACTTAGCACGTACCACAATTATCATTATTATTAGTATCTACCAAACATAGTCCTCATGCTGGACACTGTCCACCTTTCCTCAAAACAAGCTCTTGGGCATGTGGACAAGGAACATGCCTATCAACTCTGTTATATTGAACTCTCTCAAGCACTTAGTACAGTGCTCTGCACACAGCAGTCACTCAAGAAAAATATTATTATTTTTCTTGAGCAATCATGTTCTAGCACTGTGCTAAGCATTGGGGTAGGTACAGTACAATCAGATCAGAAACAATCCCTTTTCCATATGGGACTCACAGTCTATGAAAGGAGGAGGGAAAATAAGCATTTATTTCTCTTTTATAGGTGAGGAAATTGAGACACAGAGAAAGTAAGTGAAGTCCATTGTCATACATCAGGTAAGTGGTGGACGTGGGATTAGAACCCAGGTTTCCTGCTTCCCAGCCCTGTGGTCTTGCCATTAAGCCATGTTACTTCCCATTCCTACAGATGTCCCTGGTCTTAGATATCTTGATTTGCCTTTGCATCATTTCAGTCCCAAGTAAAGTCAAGGATTTCCAAATGACTTTAGGAACGTCTCAAAAAAACCCAGTGACATTAATCGGTAAAATAAAATCCACAAGCAGAAGAGCAACTCTGTATGCCACAGGGATTGGGTCTTCTAACTCTGTTGTGCTTTTTCAAGTGACTAGAACAGTGCTGTGCACAAAAGGAAGATAAGATTATCCTATCAGGACTGGAGTAAAGGTGAAAATATGAGGGTCTAATGACAGTATTAGAGGAAAAGAGTGGGAGAGAAAACATATACTAAGGTCAACTAGAAAGACAAGACAATATGAAGTATCAATAATAATGTGTTATCGACAGTAAAGTGCAAAATAAGTTAACCAGTGTAAATCGGCGGCAGAGTTCAAGAACCCAAGGTAGTGACGCAGATAGGAAAAATGATTCGGAGACATGAGTTCAGATAAAGCAGAAAAGGAGGAAGGTGGGTACCTGCCCGTTCACCTCCCGAGAGAGGTACGAGTGACATGCAGCCCCGATCCCATTCACACTGTGTCATTTATTAAGTTACAGCAATGCGGGAGTGAGCAATGGGAGCTTTAGGGAACCACTGAGGACCGACAGGATTGTTGTGAATTTTCATTGGTCTCTGTTATCACAACCTTGTACAGACAAAAGCTACTTGTTATAGGCCTGAAAACCCCCTCCTCCATCCCTCACGCCCAAAGATCTGGCCTCCTACTTCATTACTAAAATTAACTCCATCAGGTCTGAGATCCTCAAAGTCACCCCTCCCCCTTCCCCATCCCCAGGACTCTCAACCCTCTCCACTACTCTCACATCCTTCCCAGCAGTATTTTCAGATGAGAACTCCTCCATCCTCTCAAGTGCTACTCCCACCTGTGCTTCAGACCCCATTCCCTCTCATCTTATTAAATCTCTCGCCCCTTCCCTCCTCTCTTCCTTAACGTCCATCTTCAACCGCTCACTCTCCACTGGTTCCTTCCTCTCTTCCTTCAAAAATCATCATCATCATCAATCGTATTTCTTGAGCGCTTACTGTGTGCAGAGCACTGTACTAAGCGCTTGGGAAGTACAAATTGGCAACATGTAGACACAGTCCCTACCCAACAGTGGGCTCACAGTCTAAAAGGGGGAGACAGAGAACAAAACCAAACATACTAACAAAATAAAATAAATAGGATAGATATGTACAAGTAAAATAAATAAATAAATAAATAAATAAATAAATAAATAGAGTAATAAATATGTACAAACATATATACATATATACAGGTGCTGTGGGGAAGGGAAGGAGGTAAGATGGGGGGATGGAGAGGAGGACGAGGGGGAAAGGAAGGAAGGGGCTCAGTCTGGGAAGGCCTCCTGGAGGAGGTGAGCTCTCAGCAGGGCCTTGAAGGGAGGAAGAGAGCTAGCTTGGTGGATGGGCAGAGGGAGGGCATTCCAGGCCCGGGGGATGACGTGGGCCAGGGGTCGATGGCAGGACAGGCGAGAACGAGGTACGGTGAGGAGATTAGCAGCAGAGGAGCGGAGGGTGCGGGCTGGGCAGTAGAAGGAGAGAAGGGAGGTGAGGTAGGAGGGGGCGAGGTGATGGAGAGCCTTGAAGCCCAGGGTGAGGAGTTTCTGCCTGATGCGCAGATTGATTGGTAGCCACTGGAGATTTTTGAGGAGGGGAGTAATATGCCCAGAGCGTTTCTGGAAAAAGATAATCCGGGCAGCAGCATGAAGTATGGATTGAAGTGGAGAGAGACACGAGGATGGGAGATCAGAGAGAAGGCTGGTGCAGTAGTCCACACGGGATAGGATGAGAGCTTGAATGAGCAGGGTAGCGGTATGGATGGAGAGGAAAGGGCGGATCTTGGCAATGTTGCGGAGCTGAGACTGGCAGGTTTTGGTGACGGCTTGGATGTGAGCCAAACATGCCCACATCTCCCCCATCCCAAAAAAACCCTCTCTTGACCCCAGCTCCCCTTATAGTTATAGCCCTATCTCACTCCTACTATTCCTTTCCAAACTCCTAGAATGAGTCGTCTACACCAGCTTCCACGAATTCCTCAATGACAAGTCTCTCCTTGAACCCCTCCAATCTGGCTTCCATCTCCTACACGCCTCCGAAACTGCCCTCTCAACGGTCACCAGTGACCTCCTTCCTGCCAAATCCAATGGCTCCTACTCTATCCTAATCCTTCTCGACCTCTCAGCTGCCTTCCACACTGTCGATCACCCCCTTTTCCTCGACAAGCTATCCAACTAGGGCTTCACTGACTCCGTCCTCTCCTGGTTCTCCTCTTATCTCTCCAGCTGTTCATTCTCAGTCTCCTTTGCGGCCTCCTCCTTCCCCTCCCATCCCCTTACTGTAGGGGTTCTTCAATGGTCAGTTCTTGGTGCCCTTCTTTTCTCTATCTACACTCACTCCCTTGGTAAACTCTTTTGCTCCCACGGCTTCAACTATCATCTCTATGCTGATGACACCCAAATCTAGATCTCTGCCCCAGTTCTCTCTCCCTCCCTCCAGGCTCGTATCTCCTCCTGCCTTCAGGACATTTCCATCTGGATGTCTGCCCGCCATCTAAAACTCAATATGTCCAAGACTGAACTCCTTATCTTCCCGCCCAAACCGTGCCCTCTCCCTGACTTTTCCATCACTGTAGACGGCAGTACCATCCTTCCCATCTCACAAGCCCACAACGTTGGTGTCATCCTCGACTCTGCTCTCTCGTTCACCCCACACATCCAATCCGTCACCAAAACCTGCCGGTCTCACCACCACAACATCGCCAAGATCCGCCCTTTCTTCTCTATCCAGACCGCTACCTTGTTGGTTCAATCTCTCATCCTATCCCGACTGGATTCCGACTGGATTACTGCATCAGCCTCCTCTCTGATCTCCCATCCTCCTGTCTCTCCCCACTTCAGTCTATACTTCACTCTGCTGCCCGAATTATCTTTGTACAGAAACGCTCTGGGCATGTTACTCCCCTCCTCGAAAAATCTCCAGTGGCTGCCAGTCAACCTTTGCATTAGGCTAAAACTCCTCACTCTCAGCTTCAAGGCTCTCCATCACCTCGCCCCCTCCTACTTCACCTCCCTTCTCTCCTTCTACAGCCCAGCCTGCATCCTCCACTCCTCTGCTGCTAATCTCCTCACTGTGCCTCATTCTCACCTGTCTTGCCATTGACCCTCAGCCCACGTCCTTCCCCTAGCCTGGAATGCCCTCGCTCCACACATCCACCAAGCTAGCTCTCTTCCTCCCTTCAAAGCCCTACTGAGAGCTCACCTCCTCCAAGAGGCCTTCCCAGACTGAACCCCCTTTTTCATCTCCTCCTCCCCATCCCCTGCCCTACCTCCTTCCCCTTTCCACAGCACTTGTATATATTTGAACAGATTTATTACTCTATTTACTTTACTTGTACATATTTACTATTTTTTTTATTTTGGTAATGATGTGCATATAGCTATAATTCTATTTGTTCTGAAGATTTTGACACCTGTCTACACGTTTTGTTATATTGTCTGTCTCCCCCTTCTAGGTTGCGAGCCCGTTGGACTGTCTCTATATATTGCCGACTTGTAATTCCCAAGCGCTTAGTACAGTTCTCCACACACTGTAAGTGCTCAATAAATCCGATTAAATGAATGAATGGACTTTGCCGTACAGACTGGAGTTACTTGTTATCGGCCCTTCAATCTTGCATCGACAGGTGTTACTTGTTACTGGCCTTAAAGACATTCTGTTGTTGAGTCTTGCATAAAATACAAAAAGGAGTTGCTCTCGGCCTGCCCAAAATGGAGGGTTATTGTCGGTATGCACAAGATGGAGTCAGTCATGCCAAGTCCCCTGGGGGACAACAATCCCCTCTTTGATCCTTCCGATGCCCACGGCCTCCGGGAAGATCATATATGACCCTCCTAGGAATAACAAAGGTCTTCCGCAGTTGGCACCTAAAGCAAAGGACAAGGCAAAGACAAAAAATTAGAGGCACAAAGGAAAAGACAGAAAAATCCAGGGACAACAGATCACACAAAATCTAGGCACAACAGACGGCATGGCAGCCCACAGACTACGTACAACAATCCCCCCTCAGTGAAACACGGCATCCAGACGGTGCTGTATGTCCATGATCTCAGCCTTGGACAGGGGTTCGATCGGGGGCTGCAGAAACATCAGGGTAGATGAGGCACATAGGATGCAGGCCTTCAGGAGCTGAAAAACACAGCATACCATAAACAAGATGTACAGGAAAACTAGAGCTACACAAATGGGGTGACATGCCCGGCTGCCCAACAGTCGGCCTCGTTGGCTTGGTGATTGCCCAAACTCAGGGAATCATTTTCTCGGGTGTGGGCATGCACATGCACAATGGCCACCACAACTGGGAGCATGAGGTCCCCTAGTAGGTGCTCTATACGATCCCTATTAACAACCTGATGGCCATTTTAGGTAAGAAACTCACGGGCTTTCCATAGGGCACCTGTAGCATGACAGACCCCAAAGGCATACTTACTGTCTATATAGATGGTCACATACTTCCCCTTACTGAGTAATAATGCCTGTGTAAGGGCTTTGAGCTCAGCTTCCTGAGCACTACAGGAAGCTGGAAGCAAGCTAGTCCACAGCACAGAAGTTAGGGTAACAATGGCAGCACCGGTGAGGTGCACACCTTGATCCATATAGGAGGAGCCATCCAAAAACAAAGTTAGATCAGGAGTGGACAGAGGCTCATCGCATAGGTCTGGTCGAGGAGCGACACTTTCCCGAGATACCTCGTCACAGTCATAAATTTGGTCAGTCATTTGGGAAGACTCCAGCAGGGTAGCCAGATTCAAGGAGCCACAGTGCTCCTCATGTACCTGTGGATTCTCCAATAAGGCAATCTCATACTTAGTCAGACATGCCACAGATAAGTCTTGTGTGGCTGCTCCATGAAGGAGGTGCACAATTTCATGTGGAGTCTGAACAACAACGGGATGGCCCAAGAGGATATCCTGAGACTTTTTGAGCAACATTACCACTGCAGCTATGCAGCGGATACAGCATCGAGGATACCCGAATGACAGGCTACTGGCTGATAGTGAGGACCGAGGGTTTGGCACAGGACACCTGAGGCCACTCCGCGGTGCTCATGAACGTACAAATAGAATGGCTTACTATAGTTAGGGAGTCCCAAAATAGGGGCTGAACTCAGGCACGATTTTTGGGCCCAAAAGTCTTCTGCAGCCTCAGGAGTCCAGTCCAGAGGCTCTGGGGAGGTCATTTTTAGGAGCTCAAAAAGGGGTCTGGTCATCAGCCAAAATTCCGGAATCCAGGCTCGACAAAACACAGCTGCCCCAAGAAACCCTCTCAAGCTTCGTTTGGTAGTGGGACGAGGCATGCACTGAATCAGGCCTGCTCTCTTGGGGGCTATTGCTCTCTCTCCTGCCCTCAACATGAACTCAAGATATTTAACCTGGGGTTGACACCACTGTAGTTTCTCGCGGCTGACTTTAAGACTAAGCTGATGCAAATAAGGTAGAACCTGGAGGGAACCAGACCAACACAGGTTCTCCGTGCCCCAAGCAATAAGGATGTCATCCACAAACTGGAACATAATGACCACTTCGGGTAATTTGAGGGGATATAGGTCTTGGTACAATTCTCTCAAAAAGATGGTTGGGGAGTGGACAAAACCCTGGGGAAGTCTCGTCCAGGTCAGTTGACAGCCCTCCCAAGTAAAGGCAAAAAGGTACTGGCTCTCACAGGCCACTGGGATGATAAAGAAGATGACAGATCAATACAAGTAAAACAGGTTGCTTTTGGACTCATGGAGCTAACTACCATCGTGGGGCTAGGGACCACAGCATGCATGGGTAAGACATAAGAGTTAATTGCACGCAAGACCTGGACTAACTGATAAGATGAAGGGGAGCCCGGTTCTCGCACAGGCAACACAGGAGTATTACAGGGAGACCGACATTCGACCAAAATTAACTTCTGTCTCTTTTTCTTTCACATACACTCCCTCTAGCCTTCATACTATTTCCTCCAATGGTAATTTCTCCACCCATCATCCCCCATTATGGGACACCTGCTTCACAGGATGTAGAAGCCTGAGCAGTTTCCTTCAACTGCAATTTATTCTCTTCTCTTTGTTTCTCCTTTTCCCTCCTCCTTCCTTCATACACATACAATTCCTTAAACCATCATCTCTTCTCTCTCACTAAGATGAGGGAAAAATTCATCAGAGGTTTCCCCTTCCTTCTGGGCCATCTCATTAAAGGAGTCCCAGTTAGGAGATTTATGGCCTAATTTTTGGATGGCGGCCAAGAGATTTTGCTGTGCCTGATTAAGGCAATTCCAATCTATTTCCACATTTAAATTCCAATCAGGCTCGATTGGTGGCCATGCTACATGGGGCTGACTACCGTTCTCTAACTTTACAGTCAGAGGTCTGAGACGGGAGCGCTCATCAGAAGTGAAAAACAATTCTAGCA
The DNA here is from genome assembly GCF_015852505.1 of Tachyglossus aculeatus. Lineage (NCBI taxonomy): Eukaryota > Metazoa > Chordata > Mammalia > Monotremata > Tachyglossidae > Tachyglossus > Tachyglossus aculeatus. The sequence goes on along the minus strand of NW_024044928.1, from coordinate 17,715 downwards.
GCTCCTCTACAACTGCCCATGTAGGAAGATGGGTTCTAAAAATTCCCAGGATCCTCTGATACACTTCTTGAGGATTTTCTGAAAGTTTGGAGTATTCTGCTGCCAGGTTATAAGAGTTTGGAGGCTCAAAAGGGACATAAGCACTTACCCCGACTACTATGAATGTTCCCGTCTGCCCTTGGGATCTGCTGGTAGTTCTCAAGAACTACTGCTAGAAGTGGTACTGGAGGTAAATAAGCTGGAGAATAGGAACTGAGGTACCCATCAGGTCCGCTGAGTGGGGCTGCGGATCCAGGGCTGAAGGCAACACAGCCTTTTCTCCTACGGGTGGCTATGTTGCTACTTCAGTCTGAGAGGCCTGAACCTTAATAATTTCAGCCCAACAATACCAATAGCATATTTCATCAGACTGGGAACAGGATAAAACCTCCCAGAATTTGACAAAAGTTGGAGGATCAAAAGACCCTCCCTCGGGCCAGAAATAATAACTCTGTGTGTCTCAGAACTGAGTCCAGACCCTGTGACACCCTACAAGTTGTTTTTTAGACAGTCTTTTAGTTACCGGAAGGTGACCCTCGTCCCATGATCGGAGAATTGTAGTCAGACACGAGCCTGTTTTAGAGTGAGTTGAGCACATGGTTCCAACAACCGGAACCCCTTTTCAGCTTAACCTCTAGGACGTCTTCTAGGCCCCTCAGAACGTCTTCTGAGGTCGACAACCCACTTACCCCTTAAACCAAGGGGCACACCTCCCTCCCACAGCCACTTAGGGAGAGGAAATCCACTAACCTGGCCTCTCCGGGCACTCCAAATTAACAACCCAGAAGGAGAGAAGGGGAGAAGGAGTTGCTCTCGGCCTGCACAAAATGGAGGGTTACTTTCAGTATGCATAAGATGGAGTCGGTCATGCCAAGTCCACTGGTGGACAACAAATGGTATTTGTTAAGTGCTTACTATGTGCCGAGCACTGTTCTAAGCACCAGAGTAGATACAAGGTAATTAGGTTGTCCCACGTGGGGCTCACAGTCTTTATCTCCATTTTCCAGATGAGGTAACTGAGGCCCAGAGAATAATAATAATAATAATTGGCATTTGTTAAGCGCTTACTATGTGCAAAGCACTGTTCTAAGCACTGGGGAGGATTCAGGGTGATCAGGTTGTCCCACGTGGGGCTCACAGTCTTAATCCCCATTTTACAGATGAGGTCACTGAGGCCCAGAGAAGTTAAGTGACTTGCCCAAGATCACACAGCAGACATGTGGTGGAGTCGGGATTCAAACCCATGACCTCTGACTCCAAAGCCCGGGCTCTTTCCACTGAGCCACGCTGCTTCTCTAAGTGAAGTGATGAGAAGTGAAGTGACTTGCCCAAGGCCACACAGCAGATGGATGGTGGAGCTGTGATTAGAATTCATGCCCTCTGACTCACAAGCCCATACTCTTTCCACTGAGACATGCTGTTTCTCAAGTATTAATAATCGATAATTAACAAAATATTAGCATCAAGCATTCAAATAGCTATGTTATATGTTTATTTTAAAGGAGAATTTAGTTGTGTTCACCTTTAAGGAAATTCCTGCAACAGGAAGTACTGGAGCAGAAGACAAGATGGCAGCAGCAGCAGGTCAGCTCATAAAGACAGAGAACATACCCTCCCACCACTTATTTGGGGTGGTTCTGAAAAACATGAATTACCTGTCTTATGTAACGGAAATTTAATTCAATAGCAATGGCAGCATTTTATCCTGAGTGAAGCGATACCCAGTTTCCTTAAAGTGAGATAGATAACATCTTGTCAGGTGAACATTTGGTTTGGTTCTGAGCATAACAAAAAATGCAGAAAGAAACCTGGCAATCTGACTGACCTGAGGAGGAGAAGTTGTTTATCCTCACTGAGTTGGCTCTTGCTTGAAGCTGCTGGAGCACTTTGTTTGCTTCTGCTTCCCTCTAAGAATCTCAGACTTGCCCCCTCCTCCCAGGGTAGAATGGAATCACAGAGGAAATGCCAGCTCCCAGGGAGCAGAAGAAGGATTCTGTCTCCTAATTAGACAGCACCCTACTCTGTAATCCTTAAATAAGCTACTTTCAAGGACTTTCCTCCTTGAGAACCAGGGAATTGATAGCTCTCAGTAACTTTAATGTCCCAGGCAAAATAAAATAAATATCCGGGACACTCAGACTGTGAGCCCCAACTGCTCAACCTAATTTTCTTATATTTTATCCCAGTGTTTAGTACAGTGCTTGGCACATGGTAAGTGCTTAATGATGTTATTATTATTATTATTATTATTATTATTATTATTATTATTTTCAGCCTATGCAAATTGAATTAAACTGAGTGAGGAGAATTACTTGATGAATTTGGACATATAATGTGACATATTTTGGGCTAGATAGTCCTGGGAACTACCTCTCTACATTACTGGTCCAGGGAGGAAGAAATCCTCAGTATTTATATTGATTGACGGTTACTTTTCTGTATATGTCCATCCGGACCCACATTATCTCAAAAGTCTAACCTCAAAATGTATTTGGATCTGAATTATCCCTACAACATTCAAATATTTTGAGTGGATGGATTTATTTGCTCTGGAAGATTCACTTCAAGGTGCCATTTTAGGCCCTGATTATCATGGCAAAGTATATTAATATAGTCACTCCTGCATGCTGGAAGAAGATCATGTATCTTATTACCTATTGTGATTCTAGGACTGGAGAGGCCATTCTGTCATGGATGGGAAACTTGGTAAAGATGGGAAAAAAGATTAGGGGGATAAATAATCATAATAATAATAATGATAATTCTGGTATTTGTTAAGCACTTGCTACGTGTCAGGCACTGTACTAAGTGCTGGGGTGGATATAAGCAAATTGGATTGGATGCAGTCTCTGTCCCACGTGTTGCTCACAGTCTCAATTCCCATTTTACAGATGAGGGAAATGAGGCATAGAGGATTTAAGTGATTTGCCCGAGCTCACACAGTAGATAAGTGGCAGAGCCAGGATAAGAACCCATGACCTTCTGACTTCCAGGACCACGTTTTATCCATTATGCCATGCTGCTCTTAATGGTCATTTTCCTAGTCAGAGAAGAGTTAATAGGGATTGTTGCTAGGACCTGTTCAATATATCCATTTTATCTGATAAATCTGGTATCTCTCTTCTACTTAGACTACAAGTCCCATGTAGAACAGTGTTCCAGGCACTGTACCAAGAACTGGGGTGGATACAAGCAGATCAGAGTTGAACACAGTCCCTGTCCCACCTGGGGCTCACAGTCTCAATCCCCATTTTACAGATGAGGAAACTGAGGCCCAGAGAAGTGAAGTGACTTGCCCAAGGTCACACAGCAGACAAGTAGCGGAGCTGGGTTGGAGTAACAAGTGTATAAGACATGCAAATAATAGAAATTGTGGATAGAACATGTAGATTAATCAATCAATCAGTGATACGGATTGAGCACCCACTGAGTGTAAAGCCATATTCTAAGCACCTGTGGAAATACAACTGAGGCAAGATACACTCTCTCTACCCTCAAGCAGCTTACTCTCTGAGAGAGGCAGACATAATTTATTTACTAGTTCTGTGATAGGAGGATGTAACAGGAAGTAGTTCAACAATATCAAAATGAGATAGCAGATTACATAATTGAATACACACAGAAACAAATAAAAATATGTATATGATAATAATAGGTACATAAGTGCCGATAATAGGGATAAAATTCTTAAATGTTAAGATGTAGATGTATCATTTTGTTCGTGACTTTTGCTTCCCTGTTTCTGAAACTCTTGTTCTGATTACCCGGCTCATGGGTGCCCCACTTAAATTTTCCATTTAGCAGCTGCTTTGGTCTTCTGCTATTGTTTGTTCTCCTCACACTAAAGCTGGTTTACAATGTTTGTGAGCTAATTGTAACTCAGGACCTCACTGTTGGTCATCTTATCCTGCCATTTGCTATCAAGTGTGGCTCACAGGTTGGGCTGATGAAACTGCCTAAGATGCTGAATGAGTCTTTTGTAGTAGATCCAGGTCGTAGAGTTATATGAAAGACTGGAGACCCCAACAGTTGTCGAGAGCTTCAGTTCCCTGAGAAGCTATATGATCCATGGCCTCTAAATTCTGTCATTCTCCACCCAACTGAGCAACCATTTGGATTCTGTACTCTAATTATTCATCTAGCTGTGCATCATTGGATTAAGCACTACGTGGGTGAGCAAGATGTAGTGACCATATTAAGTTCCATGTGGTCATGCAAAATCTCTGGTCATGTGAAAGATTTTCCAGGGTAGGAGGATACATAATATTGCTTTTCCTCAGATTTATTGCCAGTACATAGCTCTTCGCTAAAGTGATCAATAATGTCCTGTTTTTCATCCATATGTGCCTCAAAAGCAGACTCTATGCCACAGCTGGCATTATTAAAGATTTTCTAGTTGTACCAGCAGTGAGTGAGTTTAGCCATGTAATTATTGTGTGCAATTACCCCACCAGCAGTGCCTTGAATTAATATGGAGAAAAAAAAACCCTCTTTAAGTAATCAAAATATTTAACATCTTCTGAACTTAATGGAAATACTAAGCCCTGGTAAGATAATAACTTTAGGAAGCTGTATAAAATCGTCTTGTCACTGTTAATAATTAATGCCCTACAGTGTAGGAAGAACTAAATTACTCTCTAATTTCTTGAAGGACTTGATAGAGCTTCAGTAAGGACTCAGTGACTCTCAATGGCACAGTTTGTACTATGAGATATTCAGGTTTGAAATCAGATATCCTGAATGGGAAAAAAATCACGGTAAATTTATTCTAATTCCCACTTTTCAGCTGGGAAAATCGAGGCACAGAGTAACAAAGGGAATCACCTAACGTCATCCAGGCACTTATCCCAGCACTATAACCACTGGAATAGGTTCTCCTACTAATTGACAAAATTTAACTGTAAATATAAATTCCTCGATTAATTTTTCTCAAAACAGGGTGCACATCCTGGTTCCTCAGGCTGTAGATCAGAGGGTTCATCATTGGGATCATTACTGTATAGAAGACAGTGATCACTTTATCTATTTCCAAAGAGTAACTGGAGCTGGGCCTTAGGTACATGAAGAGTATTGTCCCATGGTATATGCTCACAGCAGCCAAATTGCCTGCACATGTGGAGGAAGCCTGGCACTTGCCTCTGGTAGAGTTGATGGTCAGGATGGCCATCACCATGATGATTTCAATGAAAAAGACAAAGTTTAAAAGCAGCAGTTTGGTAAGGGAGGTATTCAAACAAGAGAGGTAAAACAGAGGGGTGATGTCGCAGTAGAAATGATTGATTTCATTATAGCCAGAAAACGTTAATGAAAAAGTGCAATCTGTATGTAGGGCTGAGTGAAGAAAGCCACCTATGTAGGAACCAATGACCAAGAGGACATACGCTTTTGAGGACATAATAATTAGATATATTAACGGATTACGGATGGCCACGAAGCGGTTGTAGAACACTGCTGCCAGAAGGAAACATTCAGTAGTTTCCAGAGCTATAAAGGAATACATCTGGGCTGCACATCCAGCAAAAGAAATGACCTTCTCTACTAAAAAGCTTGTTAGCATTTTGGCCATGGTCACAGTGGAATAGCAAATTTCTAAGAAGGACAAATTGCTGAGAAAAAAAGTACATGGGACTGTGGAGGTGGGCATAAATCCAGATTAATAACACCATCCCCAGGTTTCCCATGAGAATAAAGACATTAATTGCTAGGAATAGTACAAACAGGGCAGCCCGAAGCGATGGGTTCTCATTCAATCGCACAAGAACGAACCCTGTCACTGCAGTGTGATTGTCCCTCACCATTTCAGCATTTATTATCTGGAGGAAAATAATAAAAAAAATATATTGGAATGAGGGCTGAACAGCAGGAGACCAGCTGCCCAGAGCGGCAGGCAAAATGGTAAACAGCTGATTTTTTAAGTTTTTTTTATGGTATTTGTTAAGCACTTACTATGTTCCAGGCCCTGTACTGAGCGCTGGGATAGATACATACTAATTAGGTTGGACACAGTCCATGTCCCATATAGAGTTGACAGTCTTAATCCCCATGTTACAGATGAAGTAACCGAGGCACAGGGTTAAATGACTTGCCCAAGGTCATACAGTAAACAAATGACGGAGCTGGGATTAGAACCAAGGTCCTTCTGACTCCCCAAACCATTCTCTATTAGCTAGGCCAGTATGGTTCATGTTATCTCTGGCCCCTACAACAATTCTACTGAAATGATGGAGAAGCAGCATGTCTCTGCCACTTGTCTGCTGAATGACATTGAGCAAGTCACTTCCAATCACTTTCCACTTATCCTATCCATCATGCAACACAAAGTAACATTTCAGAGAGTCCAGATTGACATCATTATGCTTTCAATACCAGTTGAGATTTGGGGTAAGTAGCTATCAGTAAGAATAAAAAAAAAACCCTTCATATAGAGACATACACTCAAATATTCTAAAATGCTAATCTTTCTTTTCTCCAAATGGAATTCCGAATGAGAAATTTGGTCAGTCATTTCGATATTATATATCTCATTTTCCACAAAATCTACAATTGCCTAACCTACCTGTAGAACAGATAATCAAAAAATCACAGGGCAGGGAAGGGCTATAGGTGGTTTGTGTCTACATCACTTATATTTACTTAACTAGCTCTGAGGGTTCAATACACATAAATGCCTCAGGGGAATATAACCCAACGAGGATCCCAATTATCTTTGGGAACAAATACAAATGGGACAGAAATACAATGTATTTCTGGATGGTAAATGAAGGCAGAAAAGTAGCATGGAAAGTTCATAGGCCTGGAAGGGTGGAGACCTGGGTTTTAATTCCAGCCCTGCCACTTGCCTTCTCTGTGATCTTGGACAAGTCTCTTAACATCTCTTTGTCTCAGGTATCTCATTTGTAAAAGGGGGATTCAATACCTGTTCTCTCTCCTACTTAGACTGTGAGCCTCTTGTGGGACAAGAACTTTGTCTGATCTGAATGCATCAAATCTAACCCAGCACTTAGATCAGTGTTTACCATATAGTAAGTGCTTCACAACCACCACAATTATTATTATTGTTATCAATAAAACATTTTCTCATGTCTTATTGTATTACACTGTTTCCATTATATGTGGTTATATAGGGCAGTGGCCACAGGCTTAGAAAGATGGGGCATAAGAGCTACATCTTTGCATTGGCCTCTGACCTGCAGATCTTGTTTCAATCAATCAATCAATCGATCAAAAATATGGAGCATTTACTATGTACAGAGCACTATACTAAGAACTTGGGAGAGAACAGTACAAAAAAATTACCAAACACGTGTTTCAGATGGTATTTATTTAGTGCCTACACTGTGCAGAGCACTTGTCCTAAGTGGTTGCAGGAGTATAACACGAAAGAGTAGGTATGGATGATCCCTACCCACAAGGAGCTTTTGAACTAGAGGGCACAACAGGCAATAAAATACATTCCTGATGGATATGCACCTAAATGCTGTGGGGCTGGGGGAGAGTGAAATTTAAAGTGTGTAAGGGACATGAAGGCAGTTGTCAAAGGGGTGATAGCCTGAGGCGATGAGAGTGGCAGACTGTAAGCTCCTCCTATAGACTCTAAGCTCCTTCTGGGCAGGGAGCATGTTTAGCAGTCAGTCAGTCAGTCAATCCTATTTATTGAGTGCTTTTTGTATGCAGAGCACTGTACCAAGTGCTTGGGAGAGTACAATGCAACAATAAACAGACTTAGCCCCTGCCCACAATGAGCCTACAGTTTAGAGGGGGAGACAGACATTAATATAAATGAAATTACAGATATGTATATAAGTGCTATGGGTCTGGGAGCAGGAAGTGAATAAAGAGTGACGCAGGGTGACACAGGAGTGGAAGAAGAGGAAAGGAGGGTTTAGTCCATTCATTCATTCAATAGGATTTATTGAGCACTTACTGTGTACAGAGCACTGTACTAAGTGCTTGGGTGAGTACAATATAACAATAAACAGACACAAGCCTGAGTTTATTGAGTGAACGTCCCCAAGACCTTTGTCAAATGCTCTGCACATAGCAAGGGTTCCATAATTATCACTGATTAATTGATTGTACTAGGCCAACCAAAGTATACATATTTCCAAAATTTTTACCCTATGCACTCCCCAGAAATGAATTTACATGACATTCCACCAGGGGGATACTGACCTAAAATTGTATACCTAGTTAGAAAAATCATGAAGGACACTGCAGGATACCTCCATGGTTACAACTAAGTACTCCCATTTTGGACTTTATTACCTGTCAAATCCCTGCAGAAAAGTCAGAGCTATAACGAACTGTGTAACAGTACACTTGACCAATCTCCATTACCTTTAATAGTTTGCCAATTTCTTTGCATTAAACCACCCTGCAGGGGTCAAACGTTCCCACAGGACCCCGCTTTCTGTCCCATCATCACAAGACTCACCCCTCGAAGCGACCTCTAGTCCGTCCAGGTAGCCAACCTGGGCCATGGGACATTGTGTCCCCCTGCTCCCCCCCACCTTGGGGAGCCCCCACTCTCTCATTACCTGGGTTAGGACTGGACCAGACGTGACTGATTCCCAACGCCCCCCTCCCCGGGGAACAAGGTCCTTGTTCTCACTGCATCACTTTAGCAACAACCCCATGCACACCTACTCAGCCCACCCAAGTTGTTTGGCTGTTTACTCCTCTTCCCAGGCGTTTCCTCTCCCATGAAACCCCATAACAGTTCAACCCTACTCCTGAACTGCCATCCACGGGACTCCATCCTCCACCACCTCAGAGACAAATTTGCGAAGAGCCCCTGGATTCTCCTTGCCATTAGCCTTTTTGATTTTACTGACCCATGGACAAATCAACCTTCTGCTGTAGGCATCATCTGCCTATTTTATTAATGCTATTGCATGTTAATTGTTAACTGCTCTCTATGATGTCATCATCTGCTTATCTTATCATTACTATTGCATGTTAATTGTTAACTAATCTTTGTACTGTCATTTACTTCGCTGACCTCACCATGAACTATCAATTTCCCTGCTCCCATCAGCCCTTCCCAGTCCTCGCCTTCCCCTTCATCTTCCCCTCTCCCACCCTACTCTTTCCCTCCCTTTCCCCCGCCCCCATCCCCCCTTTTCACCCCCTCCCCAGAATCCCTCTGTACCAGAGACAACCCTCAACCCCCCCATCCAACCCGCTCCCTCTCCAACTCCCCCGCCCCCGTCCCTGCCACATCCCAGTTCTCTCTCACCACCACCCCTCTTCCCCCTCTCCCCACCCAGGCCACCGCCAACTCATTCCCATCCAAACCCTCCACACCCTTTGCACTCTTCCACCTTCCTCCACTCCCTCCACAGCTGCTGCTAAGTGTGGCCTATGTAATCCCTGCTCCATTATAGGTAAGGTCCCTTTCATCCTTGACTATTTCTTTCCTGCTCTCTTCTCCTCCTTGCCGTTACTGAAACTTGGCTCATTCCCGGATGACATGGTCTCTTCGGCTGCTCTCTCCAGCGGAGGCCTCTTCCTCTCTCACTCCCCCAGACTCACCGGGAAAGGAGGAGGTGTCGGCTTCGTTCTGGCACCACAATGTCACTTTGGCAATATACCTCCTTCCCCTTCCCTTTCCTTCCCCTCCTTTGAAGCCCAGATTATTCGCCTCTACCACACCCTCCAGATTCTTGTAGCCGTCATCTACTGCCCCCCTGGCCCAACCTACAATTTTTTAATAGTTTTGACTCCTTTCTCACCTTCGTTCTCTCCTTTGCCATGCTCACTCTGATCCTCGGAGACGTCAACATCCACATGGATGTCCCTGATAACTCCTCTGCTGCCCACCTTCTATCTCTCCTTGACGCTGCCAACCTCCTGCTGCCCCACCTCGCCCACTCACCAACTTAGTCACACCCTCGACATCATCATCTCCTACCGGTGCACTAGCTCCACCTTCACCAACTCTGAAATCCCTCTCTCTGATCATAACCTTCTCACCTGCCTCCTCACTCACACTCCCCCCCCCGTAAATCTATATTACTACCCCACAGAGACCTCTGCTCTCTTGACCCCATCCATCTCTCTCAGCATATCACACTCCACCTCCTTAGCCTCTCTATCCACTCTAGATGACCAGATTACTGCTCTCACCTCCTCCCTCTCAACTCAACTCGGTCGTTCCCTTTCCGCTTTTTCGTTCTCACACCACTAACCCACAGCCTTGGATCACTGCCACTGTCTGCTTCCTTTGCTCTTGTGCTCAAGCTGCTGAACGCTGCTGGTGAAAGTCTAAACACCAAGCCAAACTTGTTCACTTTACATTTATTCTTTCCTGCCTTAACTCTGCCCTCTACTCTGCCAGGCAAAACTATTTATCTTTCCTTATTGACACCGATGCCCATCACCCCCGTCAGCTGTTCTGGACAATTAATTCCCTCCTCGGGCCCCCTGTTCCTCCCCCCTCCTCCATCCCTCACCCCCAATGACCTGGCGTCCTATTTCATTAGTAAAATTAACAACATCAGGTCTGAGCTCCCCAAAGTCACCCCCTCCCTTCTCTATCCCGCCCCTGCTCTCAACCCTCTCTGCTACTTTCCCATGGTTCCCATCATTCCCAGCAGTATCTTCAGAGGAGAGCTCCTCCCTCCTCTCAAGTTCCACCCCATCCACCTATTCGTCGGACCCCATTCCCTCTCATTTTATGAAAACCCTCGCCCCTTCCCTCCTCCCTTCCTTAACTTCCATCTTCAACCACTACTTCTCCACTGGTTCCTTCCCCTCTGCCTTCAAAAATGCCCCATCTCCCCCATCCTAAAAAAACCCTCTCTTGACACTACCCCTTTTAGTTATAGCCCTATTTCACCCCTACCATTCCTTTCCAAACTCCTAGAACTAGTCATCTACACACTCTGCCTCGAATTCCTCAATGCCAGCTCTCTCCTAGACCCCCTCCATTCTGGCTCCCTTCCCCTACACTCCCTCTCTGCCCTCTCAAAGGTCACCAATGACCTTCTTCTTGCCAAGTCCAATGGCTCCTACTCTATCCGAATCATCCTCGATCTCTCAGCGGCCTTAGACACTGTGGACGACCCCTTCTCCTCAACACACTATCCAACCTTGGCTTCACAGACTCCCTTCTCTCTTGGTCCTCCTCTTATCTCTCTAGCTGTTCATTCTCAGTCTCCTTCACGGGCTCCTCCTACCCCTCCCATCCCCTTACTGTAGGGGTTCCTCAAGGGTCAGTTTTTGGTCCCTTTTTGTTCCCCATCTATACTCACTCCCTTGGTGAACTCATTCGGTCCCACGGCTTCAACTATCATCTCTACGATGATGACACCCAAATCTACATCTCTGCCCCAGTTCTCTCTCCCTCTGTCCAGGCTGGTAACTCTTCCTGCCTTCAGGACATCTCCATCTGGATGTCTGTCCTCCATCTAAAATGCAACATGTCCAGGACTGTCGCCACGATCTGCCCCTTCCTCTCCATCCAAACCCGCTACCTTGCTGGTTCAATCTAAAATCCTTTCCCGACTAGATTACTGCATCAGCCTCCTTCTGATCTCCCATCCTCCTGTCTCTCCCCACTTCAGTCTATACTTCATTCTGCTGCCCGGATTATCTTTGTACAGAAATGCTCTGGGCATGTCACTCCCCTCCTCAAAAATCTCCAGTGGTTGCCTCTCAACCTACGAATCAAGCAAAACCTCCTCACTTTCGGTTTCAAGGCTCTCCATCACCTCGCCTCCTACCACCTCGCTTCCCTTCTCTCCTTCTACAACCCAGCCCACACCCTCCACTCCCCTACTGCTACCCTCCTCAATGTGCCTCATTCTCGCCTGTCCCGCTGTCGACCCCCGGCCCACGTCCTTCGCCTGGCCCGGAATGCCCTCCCTCCACACATCCACCAAGCTAGCTCTCCTCTTCCCTTCAAAGCCCTACTGAGAGCTTACCTCTTCAAGGAGGCCTTCCCAGACTGAGCCTTCCTTTTCCTGTCCTCCTCTCCATCCCCCCCATCTGCCCTTCCCCTTTCCCCTCCCCACAGCACTTGTATATATTTGTACAGATTTGTTACTGTATTTATTTTACTTGTACATATTTACTACTCTATTTTGTTACTGTTGTGCATATAGCTGTAATTCTATTTATTCCGATGGTTTTGACACCTGTCTACATGTTTTGTTTTGTTGTCTGTCTCCCCCTTCTAGACTGTGAGTCCGTTGTTGGGAAGGGACCATCTGTATATTTGTCGACTTGTACTTCCCAACAAGCGCTTAGTACAGTGCTCTGCACACAGTAAGCGCTCAATAAAAATGATTGAATGAATCAATAGCATCTCTGAGCTAAGCCCCTTGATATTATCCCAGGCCTGCAATCCAATCATGTTTTGTACAATAACAGTGGCAGTAGCGCTTAGAACAGTGCTTTGCACATAGTAAGCGCTTAATAAATGCTATTATTATTATTATTGTTATTATTATTATTATTATTATGAATGAAAGATTGAACTAACAAGGTAGCAGTTTGGATGGAGAAGAAAGGGCGGATCTTAAAGATGTTGTGGAGGTGAGGCCGGCAGGTTTTGGTGACAGATTGGAAGTGTAGGGTGAATGAGAGAGCGGAGTCAAGGATGACACCAAGGTTGCGGGTTTGTGACATGGGAAGGATGGTAGTGCCGTCTACAGTGATGGGAAAGTCAGGGAGAGGACACGGTTTGGAAGAGAAGATAAGGAGCTCAGTCTTGGACATATTGAGTTTTAGGTGGCTGGCAGACATCGAGATGGAGATGTCCTTAAGGCAGGAGAAGATAATAGCCTGGAGGGAGGGAGAGAGAGCAGGGGCGGAGTTGTAGATTTGGGTGTCATCAGCATGGAGATGATAGTTGAAGCCGTGGGAGGGAATGAGTTCACCAATGGAGTGAGTATAGATGGAGAACAGAAGGGGACCAAGAACTGACCCTTGAGGAACCCCTACAGTATGGGGATGGGAGGGGGAGGAGGAGCCTGCAAAGGATACTGAGAATGAACGGCCAGAGAGATAAGAGGAGAACCAGGAGAGGAGGGAATCTGTGAAGCCAAGGTTGGATAGCGTGTTGAGGAGAAGGGGGTGGTCCACAGTATCGAAGGCAGCTGAGAGGTCGAGGATGATTAGAATAGAGTAGGAACCGTTGGATTTGGCAAGAAGGAGGTCTTTGGTGACCTTTGAAAGGGCAGTTTCAGTGGAGTGTAGGGGACGGAAGCCGGAATGGAGGGGGTTTAGGAGAGAGTTGGAGTTGAGGAATTAGAGGCAGTGAGTGTAGATGACTCGTTCTAGGAGTTTGGAAAGGAAGGGTAGGAGTGATATAGGGCGATAACTAGAAGGAGAGGTGGGGTCAAGAGAGGGTTTTGTTAGGATGGGGGAGACGTGGGAATGTTTGAAGGCAGAGAGCAAGGAACCAGTGGAGTGGGAGCAGTTGAAGATGGAAGTTAAGGAGGGGTGGAGGGAAAGGGCGAGAGTTTTCATAAGATGAGAATGAATGTGGTCTGAAGCACAGGTAGATGGAGTAACACTTGAGAGGAGGGAGGAAATCTCATTTGAAGATACTGCTCGGAAGGATGGGAGAGTAGTGGAGAGAGTTGGGGGGGGCAATGGAGAAAGGGGGGTGATTTTGGGGATCTCAGACCTGATGGAGTTAATTTTACAAATGAAGTAGGAGGCCAGGTCGTTGGGGATGAAGGATGGAGGAGGGGGAGGAACAGGAGGCCTGAGGAGGGAGTTAAATGTATGGAACAGCTGATGGGGATAATGTGCATGGGTGTCAAAAAGGGAGGAAAAATAGCTTTGCCTGTCAGAGGAGAGGGCAGAGTTAAGACAGGAAAGGATAAACTTAAAGTGAACAAAATTGGCTTGGCATTTAGACCACCAGCACGTTGAGCAGCTTGAGCCTAAGAACGAAGGAGCAGAACAGTGGCAGTGATCCAAGGCTGTGGGTTAGTGGTGCGAGAGTGGCTAAGGGAAAGAGGAGTGAGCGAGTTGAGTTGAGCAGAGTGCGTGGAGTTGACATCAGTAATCTGCTCATCATGAGTGTGTAGAGAGGATAGGGAGGCGAGGTGGGGTGTGATGCGCTGAGAGAGATCGGGGTTTTGTGGATTACTGCATTAGCCTCCTTTCTGATCTCCCATCCTCCTTTCTCTCCCCACGTCAGTCTATACTTCACTCTGCTGCCCGGATTATCTTTCTACAGAAACGCTCTAGGCATGTCACTCTCCTCCTCAAGCATCTCCAGTGGTTGCCTGTCAACCTTCGAATCAAGCAAAAACTCCTCATTCTCTCAAGGCTCTCCCTCACCTTGCCCCCTCCTACCTCTTCTCCCTTCTCTCCTACAGCCCAGGCCGCACACTCTGCTCCTCTGCTGTGAACCTCCTCACTGTGTGCCTCGTCCTCACCTCTCCCGTCATCTAACCCTGGTCCACATCCTTCCTCTGGCCTAGAATGCCCTCCCTCCACATATCTGCCAAACTAACTCTCTTCCTTTCTTCAAAGACATACTGAGAGCTCACCTCCTCCAGGAGGCCTTCCCAGACTGATCCCTCCCTTTTTCCTCTCCTCCTCTTCCCCTTCCTATCACCCCCTCTCCCTCCCTCTGCTCTACCCCCTTCTGCTCCCCAGGGCACTTGTATATATTTGTACATATTTATTACTCTATTTTATATGTACATATTTACTATATTCATTTTACTAATGATGTGTATATAGCTATAATTCTATTTATTCTGATGGTAATGACACCTATCTACCTGTTTTGTTTTGTTGTCTGTCTCCCCCTTCTAGACCATGAGCCCGTTGTTGGGTAAGGACCATCTCAATATGTTGCCGATTTGTATTTCCCAAGCGCTTAGTATGGTGCTATACACACAGTAAGCACTCAATAAATACGATTGAATGAATGAATAGAACTATACCTCAAAACCTTTCTTTGGGGCTGAAACTTTGTTTTATTCCATGAAGATATTAAATTCCAGGTATTTCTTCTGAAAGTGAAACCTAATTTCGAACTGATCCATTGCAGAAGGCCATTATTTTTCTTACCTGTTTCACAAAGGGAATGTGACACCCAAACAAATTAGTCGTTGTAGGTTGTGCCCATACTTGAGAAATGGAAAGCTGAACCAATTTCTAGTATAATGAAGAAGGGACAATCATGGCCTAGTGGAAAGACCATGAGCCTTGGAGTCAGAGAACCTGTGTTCCTATCCTTACTCCACCATTTACCGGCTCTGAGACTTTGGATAAGTCACTTAATTTCTCTGTGCTGTAGTTTCCTCATCTATAAAATGAGTATTCAATACCTGTTCTCCCTCCTACTTAGACTGTGAGCCGCATGTTCGACCTTATTATCTTGAAATTACTCTAACGCTTAATACAGTGCTTGGCAGATAGTAAAGGCTTAACAAAGAACACAATTATTGTTATTAATGAAGGAACCAAAATACCAAACTCGTTATTGAGGAAAAAGAGTATTTAGTAATCCATATTATTCAGTTTGGTTGCCCAAAATCATCAATTTCTCTGGATCATCATCATTTATTATCAATTACAATTGAACTCATAAAAAACACAGACATAACACCCATTTGCTTTAACTATTAAACTCAGCACATGTAAACTCAAAATTGAACAATTGTTGACTGAATTTGTTTGATGTTAATAGCTATTCAGACTAAGAAACCACTTTTTTCTCACCAGAAGGGAAGTTGCCTCAACATTCCACTTCACAATGCCCTTGAATCCCCCTCCTGTCTCCAACTTGGCCGTGTACCTTTGAATTACTTGCAAACAACACAGAAAATATGATTCTCTGGTCCTCAGGTTTTAAGTGATTATGAATCTTTATTGCTCAGGGATTACAGGGCAGTGTTGTCTAAATAAGAAACAATTTCCTTCTTCCCTCTGGAGATGACACTAATTTAAATAATTCTTTGTGTCTTGAGATCCTTTGCATTCTATGTATCCCATGGGAAATGGGAGGAAACAAAAACCCCAACATCATTTCAACGAGAACCACCTGAGTAAAGAAAAGCAGGCCCCGCACCCTGATGAGCTGCATCCCCTCCCCTCGGGTGGAGGGTGGGATGTTGGGGGGAGAAAAAGGAAGGTGTCCCACCTGACTGCTCGAAACAATTTCCATCTTCCCTCTGGAGAGGTCACTCATTTAAAGGATTCTTCACATCTTGAGATCCTTTGCATTCTGTGTATCCCATGGGAAACAGGAGCAAATAAAATCCCCAGCAACATTTAAACAAGAACCACCTGAGTGAAGAAAATCAGCTTTTCCTCCACAGGTAGGTTGAACCACTGGGTTTATTTTCCACCCTAAACCAACTCATTTAATTCAGCAGAAACCTGTGATAACCAGAAAGTTATCTAAGTTTCCATTTTGGTTGTTCATTTAAGATTCATTGAAGATTAACCAAGAGAATTCTTGATGGAGTTTTGAGTAATTTGTATCTTTGATAATAACAATAATGTTGGTATGTGTTAAGTGCTTACTATGTGCGCTTCTATGTGTTGGTATGTGTTCTAAGCGCTGGGGTAGATGCAAGGTGATTATGTTGTCCCACATGGGGCTCACAATCTTAATCCCCATTTTACAAATGAGGTAAATGAGGCACAGAGAAGTTAAGTGACTTGCCCAAAGTCACACAGTTGACAAGTGGCAGATTCAGGATTAGAACTCACGACCTCTGACTCCCAAGCCTGTGCTCTTTCTGCTAAGCCTTGCTGCTTCTCTAATGCTATAGATAATGTGGATAGAGCATGGGCCTAGGAGTCAAAAGGTCTTGGATTTTAATTCCAGCTCTGCCACTTGTCTGCTGTGTGATTTATGTCCCAAACGGAGGCACTAAAAAGTAAAGTGACTTGCCCTAGGTCACGCAGCAGGCAAGTGACGGAAACGAGATTAGAACTCAGCTCCTCTGACTCCTTGACCAGTGCTAATTGTGCTACTCCATGCTGCTGAACTTCAGTGATCTAAGAACTGATATAGGTGCAGCTGGCAGTCCTCAGACTTACTAATCAGTTGGTCCCTGAAACTTGTGCTCTAAGCCATAACAATGCGTCAGAACCAAATAGCATTTGGCATTTATTAAGCACTTACTGTGTGTCAAACACTGTTCTAAGCGGCTAGGGTAGATACAAGTTAATCAGGTTAGATACACTCCATGTCCCACATATGGCTTATTTTATTTATTTATTTATTTATCTATCTATTTATTTATATTAATGTCTGTCTCCTGCTTTAGACTGTGAGCTCGTTGTGTGCAGGAATGTGTCTGTTGTTTTAGTGTACTCTCCCAAGCGCTTAGTACAGTGTTTTGCACACTACGCTAAATAAATACAATTGAAAGAATGTGGCTCACATTCTAAGTAGGAGGAAAAGCGAGTATTTAATCCTGATTTTACAGTTGAGGAAATTGAGGCACAAAGAAGTGAAGGGACTTGCTAAAGGTCACACACCAAGCAATTGGCAGAGCTGGGATTAGAACCCAGGTCCTCTGACTCCCAAACCTGTGCTGTTTCCACTGGACCATGCTGCTTCTCGATTTTCTTCTGGAACAATGTTCTGAATAGAAACTAGTTCCCGTATCAGAGTTGAAGAGTCTACTCTTTCCAAAATTCCCCATAATTGTGTACTCAATCAGTGAAAAATAAAGACTATATTTA